>NC_089780.1:852493-854993 GCF_040412425.1 Macrobrachium rosenbergii
ATCAGCCTTTCGTTACTACCACGCGTTTTGAACTTTCTGCTAAAAGCAATTGGGTGTAATTTCCCTTCAAATTTCATCAAACACTTTTACGCTTCTGACTCGCATCGTCCTAAGGTGAAGCGGTTATTCCGTCACAAACTTCAAAACTTATGGTGAGTTCACCGGCGTTCTTAAACTCAAAGCCTAATTGTATTATCACCCCAAACAAACTTAACGTCTTCTCATAACAAATCTGTCAATGGGCCTTTATTGTAGAAAAATTCCGCACAAAGCGAAGAAACCCGACATACCTGAGCAACGAATCTGTTTCCTGGTTTGGGAACTGGAAAGTCACAATGGCTTTAACTTTCTCATCATTCCTCTAACTCCTCTTTAGAATGCATGTCCTAAATAGACAATTTTCTCTTCAGAAACTCACATTTAGCCAATTGACCTTCTTAGCCAGACATGCAATCGCAAGGACTTCTTTAACACCTTTAGATGTTCTTCAATTGTATCTGTGCATGTAGAATATCATCCATGTACCTAAACACCGACTTTCTAACAAGCCATGAAGTACTGTATTTAACCAGTCTAGTAAATGTTATTGGGGACCTTATAATCCAAAAAATATCCTATTAAACTCGTAATGTCCCTTTGGTACCAAAATGCTGTATATTTACAGCTACTCTCACAAAGAGAAGACTTATGAAAACCTTGCATCAGATCTATAGATGAATATATATATTGCACACGATCTCAACAACAATCGAGCCCAAACACGCTACCCAGCGGATATCTATCTGGGCATGTTTTTCATTCAATTTACGAAAATCTACACAAACTCTGGTCGTCACTCTTGGAACTGCAAGCAAGAGAAAATTAAACAGGAGAATTGGACGGTCTGATAATGCCTTCGACTCCCTTCTGAACTTCTTTTTCTACTTCTTCCTGATCTTAAAGGAATTCCATATGCTGGAATATATATGGGATTTATACCCTTTCTAGGCAGATGAATGTTCTAAAACATCTGTAACTCTAATTTATCTCCCTTCAAGCAATGATATCTAGATATTCTTTCACTTTCTCTACTTTATCTGAATATTCCAGGATAATCAACTTTAGCCAAGTGTTCATGTAGAACCTGACCCCGGAGCTGTTGCTCCTTGTTAGGAAACATATTCCCGTCTCACAAAACTCACTAATTTATGCTCTTGTTAAACTCTTCAAAATCAATTTTTAAGTACCCTTGTGATATTTTTTCACACTGAGTCTTGATGGCTTCAACTAACGTTCTACAGAGTCACGCCTGCGATGAAATTTCATTCCACTGTACATTACTCACAGCGTCTTTAGATTTCTAGGTTCCCTCAACAAACGCACACTTGAAAACTTTTTCTCTTTCCCAACGACACTTTAACTAATGCAAGACTCACGGTTGCAATTCAACATCTTCCAACAAAAATCCTTTGCAGAAAGATCTTTGGAATATCTTCACTCTCTAATAGATGTGTTACACATGTCTCCGACTGTGTCTTAGGTTTCTCTGATTTCTTTCCTGTGTATATATGGAACAAACCTTCGACTCACCTATTGTAATCCCCTGAACTCCAGTGAAATGTTGATGTTATATACGCATACAAGAAGGTGTCCCTATGGCTCCATTTCACCTAAGGCTAATCCTTACTATGACCAAAAATGGTTCTACCTTGTCTTTCCTGCGATACAAAGCTGTGAAATGGCGACCTAAAATATTCAGTTCTCCTTTTATCACACTGTCTCACTAGAAGGGACTAATTTGCACTCTGGAAACCTCCAGTGAAAAGGTCAGCATTTACTAAGTTAACTGAGCTACAAGATCAATGGCTCATGAATTTGTTGCCATTACAGAGATCCACGTACACAATCAGCCTGGGTTCTAGTGACTCTACGACTGATTAGTCATTATCCTGTGTCCGTTTTCGAACTTATCTTGTGAAAATTCTACTGTTCCTTTGTGTATCTAGAACTTGCATCATGTGGAAATTCTCCTGTCATATCTGAAAAAACTCCCCGTGACTTCCCTGAATAATCTCTACTCTTCGTGGCTGAACTAAATCTCCATGCGATCGAGGTACAAACTGAACAATATACTCTGCAATTTGACTTACTGTAGCTCTTTGTCGTTCTAAAACAGCATGTAGTTGTGATGATCTCTCTGGAATTTTCTTCAGTTCTACTCATTGCGCATGTCTTCGCTGTTGCATCATTTCCCGAATGCGAGCGACTATCAAATTTATTCTGTGTGGTTTGGAAACCGCAGCTGATATTTACACCTCCTGTACAAAACTACTGTCCAGTGTCGGGCATTTGCTAGATTTTGTTAATCTGTACCAAACAAAAGGATTACGTCTGTATCCTGATCAATTCTCTTATCAAAACTATCTACAATTACATCCTGGGACCGACGTTAAAGGCAGAAGCAAAAGTGTAACCCAATCTTTCCAAAATTATCAAGGAGATGTGTTTCCAGTTACCATAG
>NC_089780.1:859993-872493 GCF_040412425.1 Macrobrachium rosenbergii
TAAATCATCTAGAAATATTTAAAATGCTAAGTAAATAAATGTTAAGTCATCAATAAAAATCAAGAGATTGCATACACAAGAACACACAAAAATACACAAAAGATATATCAATAATAATTTCACCGAGGCACAAATTTTCCTAACACACCTTATTATACCATACCATTATTTACTTTACACAAGCTTGTGAAAACTTTTGTAAAATCCCTTTGTAGCTGCTGCTTTAATTTCACAAAAGACACTTTTTACATGGTGCATTCCAAATGTATGCACTTTCCCTATACTCAGATCTTAAAAGCTATATTTAATACTAGTGACCATAAATATATTAAGTTAAAAATGAGATACAGAGAGAGACTCTCTCTTTTTAAGAATGAGAGAGAGAGAGGGAACCAAACTGATTGGTCTCGAAAATAAGAATGAAAAAATCTGTGGATTCCAGAATGAAATTAAACATATGACGTCATTAAGGCATTTTGGGTGGGAGATACAATTCGGAAACTTCTAGAGTAAGGAAGATGACATAACTTCTGGCAAAACGTTCTGAACTCAATCGGGACAACAATGACGTAATCGATCATGAGATCTTACTCTCAAAATTGCATACGTGACCAGAGCCATGTAATCTCAAAAAACATGATCAGACAGACGGCAACTCAACTGGGTAATTATGATTGGCATGTTTTGAAAACAACATGGAAACCCCCGAGTTGGTTTCAGGATAAATCAGCAATTGTTATTCCCGAACTGTCATCGCGTGAATTAAAACAAAGCGCTCCTCTTATCCGCAAAGATATTATTAATCAACAAAGATATTATTAATTCTAAATTATGCTATTGAGATCTGATAGCACAACACTACATACGACATTTCAACAATCATTATCATTACACATAATACATGATAAATAGAAGAGTAAATATATCAAAATTATAGGAGGAATACATACTACATCATGAATATATTAATATATATATATATATATATATATATATATATATATATATATATATATATATATATATATATATATATATATATATATATATATATTATATATATATATATATATATATATATATATATATATATATTATATATATTTATTTATGTATATTGTGTTGCAACCAACTGTTGCAGTTACCAATATACCTTCAGTTCCTCATGGGACGGGTGGTTATCGTCCTCGGCTAGCACCCTGCTGGCCCAGCGTTCGAGTTTCCGACCGGCCAATGAATAATTAGATGAATTTATTTCCGGTGATAGAAACTCATTTCTCGTCATAATGTGGTTCGGATTCCACAATAAGCTCTATGTCCCGTTGCTAGGTAACCAATTGGTTCTTAGCCACGTAAAATAAATCTAATCCTTCGGGCCACCCTCTCTAGGAGAGCTGTTAATCAGCTCAGTGGTCTGGTTAAACTAAGGCATACTTAACTCAACAGCCAGGACAGATGATCGGGTAAACAACACATGAAGATAAGCCTTCAGGCAGTGGTTCTTTCTTGCTTAGGTAAGAGCCAATATTATTGTCTATTTTAAAAACAAACCTATACTTAAGGTTTCCAAAGTATGGAAGTGTTATATTCCTAATGTCCCATGCAACATTAGAATGTGAGACTTGTGGGATGGATGAACTTCTGCTTGATAAAAGATCTAAGAACGTTTTGAAACAAAGTGATTGAAATGAATTAAAGCAAAAGTTGTTCTGGAAATACTGAATCTCCTGATCAAATCTGACGAAGTTAGAACTGATATTGTGTGCTCGATTGACAGGGGTCTTTCTGCTATTAATTTTGTAAAGATGTAGTTTAAGGCTTAAGAAATGAAGACCTACTATGAGATTCAGAGCCTTTGTCCCGGTGCTATTCCGGAATAACTTTTTTCTGTGCATTTGACAAAGATATTACTTAACCATAGTATACTTTACATCCCTACCTAATTTTCGGCAGCATTCTTTATTACTTATATTAGAAAAAAAGAATATTCATAAGAGTGAAATAAAGCATCTGTAGCCAGTGGCGGAACACTCTAATGTATGGGTTCAAAGTTATACGTGACGTAAACATATGACATCCCGACTCCTCCCACAAGGTGATGACGACAAACAGCTGTCTCTGAAATTCTGAGTGAATATTCGTACCTGTCAAGGCTTCAAGAATGGCGGCTATGATAAGTCATTGTCCCCGTGGTTGCAGGACAGCTTTTGTGATTCGACTTGCACAATTGTTTAGAAGTGAGGAGGCCCGTGGTAAACCCTACGTAAGCTTGAACAGGTAAATGAATAATAGGGCCCATTTTTGGGTAAGGAGTACACCCAGACATCCAAGGCTACCAAGTTTGCGTCATTTGTTGACTTCCATAAATTGCAGAAAGATAATTATATATGCTCTATAAAGCAATAGTTGTTTCGTTATAAAAATAATTACGGAACAATATTGATACTTATCAATAAAAAAAAGTATATCGATTTAATAATCTACTTAAAAACCAACTGACCCAAAACAGTTGACAAAACTTACAGAAAAAACGTCTTTACAAGTGTTCGAGCCATTTTATAAATAAATGGCAACTCCATTTTAATTTCCTGTCAAGGAGAAATACTTGACAGGTTACTATTTTAAACTGGCCACTCTTCACAGAGAATTGGATTGATTTGGATCACGGAATTTTGGGTATAGCTTAAGGGTGGAACCTATTACTGTCATTCAGGTCTGAGAAGTAGTTGGAGGTGTTGGACAGCAAGCAAGGAAAAAGCAGTGTACAAAAAAAAAATTACAGAATATCAGCAAGAAAAAGAGATAGAGGGTTGTTGGTCATTTTGAGTTAAGATCACTTACCAATCTAATCCTATGCAATTGTCTATTACAATGATCGTCACTGTCATATTAGGAAAAATATCAAAGGGGTTGTGACAAATGCCAAAGTTTTCTTTACTTTGTTAATTGATTTTTTAATTATATAATTTTTCAATGGAGAAATAGTGACATAGAATGAAGATTTCCATTTTACTTTAGAAACGTATGTAGTATTTTCTTCAAGGATTCTAGTACTCGACCTCAGGGCATAAATCCTATATACTACTACTATTACGACCACTACTGCAAAGTGCAAACAAGGATTATTGGTCGTGCAGTATTTCATTGTTGCCAGAGGTTGAGACTTTTTCACGAATAGCCAATTATCCATCGAGAAGGAGGAAATTTAATGACGTCATAAGTTACGTCATTATATCTTCGAAAGACATTCCTCTGAGTTTGCTGGCGATGTCTACAAGAAGTCGGTGTTACTCTTATGATTACCAGAATCATGCAACTTTCGTAATACAGAATACAGTAAAAAATTAGGTAGGGCTGTAAGATACCCTGTGACAAAGTGTCATCTTTGTCAGGTACGTTGAGAAAATTTTATTCCGGAAAAACACCGGGACACCGGCTGTGAATCTCACAGTAGTCCAGCATCTGTGGATTTTCTGTAAGCTGAAGTAGAAAGCGTATTAATATCTCTAATGGTTTTAGTGTCAAGGAATGGAAATGTGCAGTTATTTTCAGTTTCACATGCGGATTTCGTGTCTGGATGCTGTGCATTTAAATATTCAGGGAATTTGAGGATACGTTCGACTTCTTTGAAGATTAAAAATGTGTCATCTACATGGGGCATTTGTTTAGCCATATAGTCTCCCAGTGGCCTAAAAAGGTGTTGGCTTAGCAGCAAGAGAGAGGCGAACCCATTGCTACTTCATCAATCTGCGAATGTAGTTTGTTTCCATGGCTTCAAGTTTGGTTTTGTTTGATCCGTATTTGATTATTCTTTCATTATCAATATTACCTAAAATTATATTTGTTGTTTCAGCAGGTGGCGCATCTTTGAATAATGGTTCTACATCAAAACTAGCCATAACGGCAGTTTCACTTAAGTTTAACGATGTTATTTCATTAGCAAAATTGATTGGTAGTTTTCCGGTGAATATTCGTTACCTCTCTCTCTCTCTCTCTCTCTCTCTCTGTCATGTATATATATATATATATATATTCTATATAAAAATATAAATAACATTATATTATATATATATATATATATATATATATATATATATATATGCATATATATATATAAATCTGTGTGTGTGTGTGTGTGTGTGTATGTGTGTGTGTGTGTGTGTGTGTGTGTTAATTTATCATTTACACAATTGCTCTTTGCAAAGTAGACGCCGGAAAAGACTTTTCAAACTGGATGGTATCTTGGAGTATTTATTCATGAAAAAAGTTATAAGCTTTATTTTGATAATGTGGACTGTTTGTCCATGAAAGCTTGTAACTTTCTCTGAATAAATATTCCATTAGATTGTTATTTATTTGAATGAGGTCCTTTAGTAATTATATATATATAGCATATATATATATATATATATATATATATATATATATATATATTATATATATATATATATATATATATATATATATATATATATATATATATATATATATATATATATATATATATATCTCTATATATATATATATATATATATATATATATCTATATATATATATATATATATATCTATATATCTATATATATATATATATATATATATATATATATATATATATATATATATATATATATATATATATATATATATATATATATATATATATATATATATATATATATATATATATATATATATATATATATATATATATATATATATATATATATATATATATATATATATATAAATGTCTGCATATTGTGTTATGTATGTAAGCATGTATTCCACGAAACATACCAATCCCATTTTTCCAGGGTTCCCGACCGGTGAACTTAAAAAAATAAAAATGGATCCAGCGCTTCTGCTGAAGGAGAGGTTAAAGACACTCAGAGAGAGAGAGAGAGAGAGAGAAGAGAGAGAGAGAGAGAGAGAGAGAGAGAGAGAGAATGTGTATATCTCAGCTAAAATCATTGTATAATAATTAATGTCGTTACTAACAAATTATTTCACAAACACAAAATTTATCAAGAATAATTATACGCTAAAAGGATTCCTCGTCTGCATTGGGCATCCTTTTGTAGTTTACCAACACTTCATTTCCAAGTGTTCCTCTTGAGCATGTGTTCTTTACACTCCGTTAACGGTAGAGGCGAGACTTGTAAGCAAAGGTATCTCAGGCCGTGTCAACATATTGTGAACATCTTGTCAACATCTCGTAAACAAACCAACCTGAAGTCCCCACATTGTGGCGGTGAGAGCACTCAAGTATTTGACAAATAGTCTTCAGATTTCGGGTGGTGTGAGGCATGTATAGATCAGGAATTGATGCCCAGATGGGTATGATGACGTTATAGCTTGGCAGATGGTTCTGGGGGCGGTAGGGTGGGCGGTACAAACGTCAGAGGAGATTAGTTTCCGGGTTTTGTGAAATTAATAAGAGAAAAGCATATGTTTGTTTGTATGCCAATCGTCGAGATTCGAAAGGTACCTGGTATTCCCAGGCTGTTTCCTGGTAATGAGGGTTTAGTATCTACCTTGTACGAATATCAAATTATTTCTTGCCACTATAACATTTAGATTAAGTTCATAAAAACTAAGACTATTTTTTTCAGAGCTCCGACACAAACTGGAATTAACAAAGTTCTAGAATGATTTCATCATCTTCAATAGAGATGTTGAGGGTGATATATTAAACTGACAGCAGGTGGACGTTGAAGAAATATAGAATATGTAGGTTGTAGGTGTATCACATTGAATTTTAAATTAATATTTCACACACACACACACACACACACACACACTTTTTAACACACACACACACACACACACACACACACACACACACATATATATATATATATATATATATATATATATATATATATATATATATATATATATATATATATATATATATATATATATATATATATATATATATATATATATATATATTTATATATATATATATACATATATTATTATATATATATATATATATATATATATATATATATATATATATATATGTAACTGAGAGGACAGAATTAACACTTTTTTTGAAAGTGTACGTAACGTTCTCCCTACGATCTTTCTTCATGAAAAAGAGGCGTATGAAGGTTCGCTCACGATAACATTTACATCCTTTTTTCCCCTCTCTCTCTCTCTCTCTCTCTCTCTCTCACTCTGTGTATCGCCTCTCTCTCTCTCTCTCATCGCTTTCCGAAGTTCACCCACCCGAATCGCACTCATTCTCACCAAATCAATTAAATGGACCATTTAAAGAAACGCAATAGTTTCTACAAAAATAGGTTTATTATTCAAATAACCCAACAAGAAATGAATAAACAAAGCAAAGATTAAAATGCATAATAAATGAATTATCGAGTTAGATAACTAAACTCTGAAATGCAAAACAATTCTGATTAAAGAAGTCTCACTATGGCTAATAGCCTGAAAATATCCAAACTCACACATACTCCCCAAATCAATAACTAGTCATGTCAAAAGCAGTCTACCACATGTTATTCGAAACAGTCCACACTATCCACTGTCCACCGACATCTGTCCACAGACATCTGTCGGAAGAATTAAACATGATAGAAAACTCCCAAAAATACATGAAATGCAAAACACAATAATGGAAAGTGTAAAATGCATAGCCAAGATATGGCAAACGTAACATGACAAAATAATAATATGAAAGAGGTATGAATATTCATATTAAATCTCCCACACCAGTTCAAAAGTTCATAATGATTAGAAAATCATGGTAAAAAATCACAAGTTCAATTTCCTCCCATAAAAACAGAGATTTCAAACTCTACCTTATCTGCCGATTCAAAAGCCTGGATCCTCTCCAAAGCTACGTCTAGACAACTGCAGTTCTATCACGTTAATGAACGATCAAACTCACTTTTAGGGCAGATTTTGGCATAATCTAGATCAAATTAACGCACGTACTCACGAATATACATAACACTTCGGAAGATCACCTGACCGGCAATATTGCTGAGGAATCAAACTATTTGCTGAACACAAAGATTTTACCTCGAGTCTCTCGACCTAGTTCCATCTGACTCCAAAAATTCTTCCATAACATCTTAAAGCATTGAAGCTATGAAATGCATATATGTGTCCTTTAAAATTTTAGCAGCCATATTTTCTGAAATCCTAGCCATGACAAGAGCTCGGCCACCACATAAGAGGTGTTTTTTGTCTCGCTCTCCTTAACGGCAAACTAAAACAAAAGCATATGTATAAAACATAACAGATAGAGCTATGCTCAATTAGCAATGTCTACTGCACTGCAGCTTTAAGGACTGCTCTCATGACGCACTTCCAAAGTCACTGGGGTTGAGTTCTTAGAGCCTTTACATGTAATCTTACAAACACGAATAAGCTTTACTACTCCCACAACAAGAATTATCAGTAAAATAGCTATTAAGACAATTAAAATTGTCAGCATAATATATTCCTGATACTGGAACATCACGGAATCGTCAATGTCTTCCAACGGTGGAACCGTCATTGGCACCTTGGTTGTCCTTTAAACAAAACAACAAAATCGCTTTTAACAAACTCCAACGTGGAAGCTATATTGGCACCTTGGTTGTAGGTACTGCCACTACCAAATGCTCGTTATGCGTATGACGCACAATTATCTTCTCGGAACTGTTGAATACAGCACGGCTAAGTACGAGAAAGTCCGTAGACAGGATTCTGCAGGATGAATCGAACTGCTCGGACCCTCGATGAACGAATGTCGTCGACTTGTTGTTCCGGCACATCATTGTAACTGCATACTCCTTGCAGAACGCGGCAGTTAGAGTACTGGTGGACTCAATGTGGTAATCTCGCAGGAACTGTCTAAAGTCACATTCTGTCGGAGTCTGTCCATGAACTAATGATAATTCACAACCACCCACAGACACAACTCGCAACTGGAAAATACTACTGTCACACACACACTTCTCTCTAACTAAAGTACAACTTGTCTTATAATCAACTCCCGAACCTTGATATTGATCTCCCAAAATGAACATGGTCTCTAATCTATCCCATGTCACTACTGAGTCTCTCAAAAATGACTCGAAAAAGGTCTAATAACAAAACTAAGAAAAGGTTTCATGTTACTGAACAAAACAAAACTACTAATGCAAAAATCAAACACTCACAATGTGAACTAATTCCAAGTGTGTATCTCAGAATAATCACAGTCAACCCACTACTAAGCACAATATCTCTACGGAACTCACTCATAAAAAAAAAATTCTATCCAAACACTAAAAGGTATCATATCTCGTAAAAGACATGAAAGTTCTACTCCGGTTAGCAAATATTCCGCAACACCTGACTAACTCTCAACAAAATAGCAATTGACGTAATGGCAATCGCTCCCATGATCATAACAACTACAATCACTCACAGCACAGCTCCCTTCATTTTAAAAAAAAAAAGAAACTGAGGGAAAAAAAAATACGATCTCCCAACCCGAAAAAAAGATCAGACTTTTTCGGTCCGATATACCAAGTATCTCCCCCCAAAAAAATCCTAAACAACACACATATTGCGTCAGATGTCAAAACACATCATAACACAACAACACACTAACACACGGGTCAATTCTCGTATGAAATTAGCCCATGTCGCAATTCCTAAAATCATTTGAAAACAAATTAAGAACTTCAACATCCAAAATGAACAAGAGACACAAAAAAATAAAAAATAAAAAATAAATATCATATATATACAAATATCAACCCATTTATCCCTCTAACTATATACAAACGTTCCATTACATCCCAACTTTCTTTAACTTCGAAATATGGGTCAATTTCGTCACTCCAGTGTTTACATCTTTAACTACAAATCTATTCCCTCTTTTGATCTCTACAATCTCAAAAGGTCCGTGGAACTTCGGACTTAATTTATAATTCAGATCATTCCGAACATTCACTTTAACAAACACTCTATCACCCATCGAAAAAGCTACTCCCCTCGATTTCGCGTTACTTTTCTCTACCATTGCACGCGAACTAAGTTCAAGTTCTTTACTGATACGTGCAAATCTTTCTCTCGCTGTATTTATCAATGAAGTGACCGTAACATCACCCTGAACTCGCTCTGGTAACAAATCAAAAGGTCCTTTCAACTTGTATCCATACAAAGCTTCTGCTGGAGATATCTTAATTGTGTCATTCATCATAGTATTGATACTATATCGCATTTCATCCAAAGATCTGTCCCAATGTGTATCGGAACCTCCCACCGTCATGCGCAAAGCTTCGATTACTTTCCGATTCGCCCTCTCACACAACCCATTCGCTTCAGGTCTATACGGGATTATAGATGCTTTCTTTATCCCCAACAAATTAGCAAGACCGTCTAAAGTCTTATTAATAAACTCCCTACCATTGTCTGTGATCAGACATTCTGGAACACCATATCGACAAATTATCCCCTTAAAGAACGCTATAGCAACTTCCTCAGCTGATTTGTATTTCAGTGGGAAAATCTCGACAAAGCGAGTCAACTCATCAACAACTACTAATAAATGTCTATAACCATAAGCGGACTCTGAGAAGTTACCCAGAATATCCATATGCACTCTCTGAAACGGCCTATGTGGTATGGGATATGAACCCAAACGACACGACACTGTCGTCGCTGGCTTATTCGCATTGCAAATAGCGCACTTCTTCACAAAGGCTTCTACTGCGGAAAACATATTTTTCCAAAAGAACTTTGACCTGACATTTTCATACGTCTTGTCTACACCCAAATGAGGAGAACCAAATTTACAATGTACAATGTCTAGAACTTGTGGTACTAGACTCTCTGGCACGATGATTTGTGTAATCTCACCCATGCTTCGAGTACTTCGCAAGTTATACTTAACTTTTCTCACCAATAAATTATTCTCCAACTCTAGACCAGAAAAAGGCAACTTATACCCTTTCTTCGGTGAAACTCCCTTAAGAAATGCCTTAGCATCTGACAACAATTTATCTTCATCTTGCTTTTGTTCCAGCAAGCCTATGTCCCAAGTGACATTTTCACCCGTAATATAACACACTGCGTTACTCTCACTATCACGAATAACAATCTCTCCCGAGACTGCCGACTCACTATTTCTCCCCGAAGTATGCACTGTAGGAACGTGTATGTCCTCTACATGCGATCTCTCAGAACTACTAATATCAGAGACATTAGACACCAAATATTTACTCTCTTCTCCCACACAGGATTCGGTGTGTATTTCCTCATCCTCGACCGGAAAATATCTGCTCAATGCATCTGCAACTACATTATGCTTACCTTCAATGTATTTGAGGTTTGCATCAAAATCTCTCAATGTTAGGAACCAACGTGCTCTCTTGGGCGACAAATTTGGCTTATTAAAAGCTCTAACAACGGTTGATGATCTGTAAAAATCTCAACTTTATTTCCCAACAACAACATCTTAAAATGAACAAGGCTAGAGACGACTGCGAAAGCCTCCTTGTCCACAACTGACATCAGCCTTTCGTTACTACCACGCGTTTTGAACTTTCTGCTATAAAAGCAATTGGGTGTAATTTCCTTCAAATTTCTGCATCAAACACGCACCTATACCTTCCTGACTCGCGTCAGTCACTAAGGTGAACGGTTGACTAAAATCTGGAAACTTCAAAACTGGTGGGTTCACCAAAGCGTTCTTAAGCTTCTCAAAAGCTAATTGTTGACTATCACCCCAAACAAACTTAACGTCTTCTCGTAACAAATCTGTCAATGGAGACGCTATTGTAGAAAAATTCCGCACAAAACGGCGAAAGAAACCCGACATACCTAGGAACGAACGAATCTGTTTCCTGGTTTTGGGAACTGGAAAATTCACAATGGCTTTAACTTTCTCATCATTCACTCTAACTCCTCTTTAGAGATAACATGTCCTAAATAGACAATTTTTCTCTTCAGAAACTCACATTTGGCCAATTTGACCTTTAACCCAGCGAACCGTAATCGCTTGAGGACTTCTTTTAACACCTTTAGATGTTCTTCAATTGTATCTGTGCATATGAGAATGTCATCCATGTACACAAACACCGACTTTCCTAACAAGCCATGAAGTACTGTGTTAACCAGTCTAGTAAATGTTATTGGGGACCCTTGTAATCCAAAAGGCATCCTATTAAACTCGTAATGTCCCTTTGGTACCGAAAATGCTGTATATTTACGGCTACTCTCACAAAGGGGAACCTGTAAAAACCCTTGCATCAGATCTATAGATGAATATATATTCTTGCCACCGATCTCAACAAACAAATCAGGCAAACAAGCTACAGGATATCTATCTGGGCATGTTTTTTCATTCAATTTACGAAAATCTACACAAACTCTGATACTACCGTCTTTCTTAGGAACTGCAAGCAAAGGAAAATTAAACGGAGAATTGGACGGTCTGATAATGCCTTCCGACTCCCACCTCTGAACTTCTTTTTCTACTTCTTCTCTGATCTTAAAAGGAATTCGATATGCTGGAATATATATGGGATTTGTACCCTTTTCTAGGCGGATTGAATGTTCTAAAACATCTGTAACTCCTAATTTATCTCCCTTCAAAGCAATAATATCTAGATATTCTTTCAACACTTTCTCTACTTTATCTGAATATTCAGGATAATCAACTTTAGCCAAATGTTCATGTAGAACCTGACTTCGGAACTGTTGCTCCTCGTTAGGAAACATATTCCCGTCTCCACAAAAACTCAATAATTTATGCTCTTCCTTAAACTCTTCAAAATCAATTACATAAGTACCCTTGTGATATTTTTTCACTGAGTCTTGATAGCTAACTAATTCTACTGAAGTCACGCCTGCAACTGAAATTTCATTCACTGACACCGTACTCACAACGTCTTTGAATTTCTCGGTTCCCTCAACAACGCACACTTGAGAAGGAAACTTTTTCTCTTTCAGCGACACTTTAACTAATGTAGGAACTCGCGGTTGCAATTCAACATCTTCCAACAAAAATCCTTTGAAAGATCTCTGCGGAATATCTTCAATCTCTAATGACTGTGTTACACATGTCTCAGTCTGTGTCTTAAGTTTCTCACAAGTTTTTTTTCTGTGTATATATGGAACAAAACTACCTGACTCACCTATTGTAATCCCCTGAACTCCCGTAAGAATGTTGATGTTATGTCGCATACAAGAAGGGTGTCCTAGCAAAACCATTTCACCTAAGGCTAATCCTTCTATGACCAAAAATGATTCTACTATTGTCTTTCCACCGATACAAAGCGTAAGAAATGACGAACCTAAAATATTCAGTTTCTCGCTTGTACATCACACACTGTCTCACTAGAAGGGACTAATTTGCACTCTGGAAACCTCGAGTGAAAAAGGTCAGCATTTACTAAGTTAACTGAGCTACCAGAATCAATGAAAATATGAATTTCATTGCCATTAGAGAATCCACGTACAATCGGCCTAGGTTCTAGTGACTCTACG
>NC_089780.1:882493-917786 GCF_040412425.1 Macrobrachium rosenbergii
TGTAATTATTGTTGCAATATGCTTCAGGAATCAACTGACACCAACCTTGGATGAGAACGTTGAAACTAGTGTTAAAGTATGTCTGCTCCTCTGCTCCTGCCAGAGATTCATCTCTTTTAGATGGAGTGGTTCGTGGTGATAGGTTTCTGTTTCCTGATATTAGCAGTTATGGCTTGGAACATCGATGGATGGTCTTTTGTAAGTCACTTTTTCATAAGTTGTATTTTAACACAGATCTTTCACATTCACTATTGACCCCTGATCCCCTTCTCCTGCCGAGAGAGAGAGAGAGAGCAATCAGATTCGCTGAACAGCAGCATCAATATGCAGTAAATGTTACTCGCTTTCCAGTTCCAGAAGTTTTTTATTCCTCATAATGTTGAATTGTGGAAGTCTTCCTGAGGATGTCGTACAATTGGAACTTCAAAAGTTCAAGAGAAAATGCAATGCATTACTACCCTAATACTCTTCTTCTTGCATTTTAATACATCTTTATCTATCTTTTAATTTACAATTTTTTTTTTTTTTTTTTTGATAAGTGAGACCCCTTCTTTCTGTATATCCCTTTACCTACTCTTATTTTCCTTAATGAACAACATATTCTTTGAAACCCTGAATTTTAAGTTAGTGGCCCCTTTTTTGGGCATGATTCATATGAACAGGGTTCTTCTCCTAAATAATAATAATAATAATAATAATAATAATAATAATAATAATAATAATAATAATATTAATAATAATAATTATTATTATTATTATTATTATTATTATTATTATTATTATTATTATTATTATTATTATTATTATTATTATTATTATTATTATTATTATTATTATTATTATTATTATTATTATTATATTCATTCACCATTGGTAGTTCATTATCAGTCAAACTATTTTTATTTTCCAGATGCATGAGTATATATATATATATATATATATATATATATATATATATATATATATATATATATATATATATATATATATATATATATATATATATATATATATATATATATATATATAATGTGTGTGTGTTTGTGCGATTATTTTTGTTTCATCAATTGTTGTTACTGAATCGAGAATTTAAATGCATTTAAAATCTCCAGTTTTCTAGACGAATACATCCCCTTGTTACTCGTAACTTCCACCTTATTCTTCAGTGGTAACTTTTATCTCAGCGTATCTCAACACTCTTCATCTGGAAGAATATTTTCCAAATAACGGTGGCACTGCTTGTAGACTTGAATCTGGATATAGGCATATTCTTGCGTAGAGCTCTGTCTCTTATTTCGCCTAGCAAATAATATATTCTCAAGATAATTAGGAACTTGACTGAATTTTGTAGAACGCAGACATTAACCTCCCTATGGTAGTTCGCAGTGCTCTTCTTACAACACAAGTTTAGCAGTTACATCCACGTCCACTCTTTTATCAGTTTATTATATTCTTATCACCTCCTTTAAATTTCAAAGGGTCTCGTTTCATGAACCATATTTTCATGATGGTGGTCAGGAACGTGTAACGTACTTCGCCAAATTTATCGGTGTTAGAAGCGTATTTATCATTATATAACCGTTTTTCGTGATACAATAATGTTTTAATGTTTGTATAATAAGGAAAAATACTGCCAGACGAATCTCGATCGAAAGAGTTGGCCAAGTTGATGGAGACGATGAGATGGAAGAAACGCTTTCACTGGAGGGAGTCTGGGTGAACATCTAAGTCTTGGCACGACATGTTTTATATTTCTCTACTTTAATATTTGTTTCTTGGATTTCAGGAATGTTCTAGCTTATAATGAATTATACGGAAATAAGTATTAGTAAAGCATTGCATTGGTCCTAGGCTAGCCTGAGTGAATTTCAAGCCAAAGTTTAAATGTGACAACTTGAATTTCAAAGCGTGGAAGATGTTTAGTGACAATTAATGTCTTTAGATCGTTATATAGAGCAGTTATTTTTCAAATTTAGTAGAAATTATGTTGCAATAAAGCTGCCCTACAGTTGAAACTACGTCGTTACAAACTGCACTATGGAATATAGCACAAATAATTATTTATTGGTTTCAACACGAACTTTCAGTAATTCCAAATTGATTTGTTATGATTCTCATAATTATTTCATATTGAGTAGTAATGCTTCCTATATAACCTTCATTGAACCCGGAATGAACCAGAGCGATTCCGAAATTTGCGAATGGATTACGAGGGGGTGACTGCGTTTATTACATTATTACTTTAATAATCTTAGCCTTATAAAAAACCCTCGTAAGACCACAAACAGAATAATTACAAGAAGAATTACTAATTGGAGGGCTGCCAAATGGGAGTATGTTTCTTAACACTATTGTATTATTTTGCACACACATGGTAAATTTAACAGGGACAAATCTCACTAAAATAAACAAGTGAAAAGGGAACAATAGCAATTCAGTGAGTGGATCAATAAAGCATCAAGTCCCAGTGGGGTACATGTACATAGCCGCTTGCAAGTGGTCCATAAGCCAGTCGGCAATGCAATTATATCAACCTTGGTACTGGCAGATTCTTCAGACAATCGGGAACACAGAGGAACAGCTACGTAGATAACTTGCACTCATAACACTCCTGGAAGTGAAATAATTCCAGATAAGACTACTAACGAAGTACTATCTCTTTAGAAATGAGTTAATGGACACAGTGGAGGGTGTTTCCTAATTCTACCCACTTCTTGACAAGGGGCATGAATTACGTTATGCACTGTTCAAGGAATTACACAGTGGATATAACAAGTTCACTGTTTAAGTCGAAGGGACAAAGAATTTACTTGAGTGGTGAAATATGAGAGATAGATGATAAAAAACGAGTCAAAGAAAAATTACACTGGGTGGCCATTTCCCTCCCCAGGACATACCAGTTTGCTTCCTGGAACTGCTTGCACACACAACTCTGAGTTGACGAGATCAAAGTTTCTCTTGGGTGGTGTCTTGTAATGCGGTCACGACCAATCCAGTGTACATGAAAATGAGTTCCCATCTACCCATAGTTCGATACTCAGATGGACATAGATTCGCCATGGTGACGAGATGGATTAACTGATGATGAAGAGTGCTGGCCCCTTGTAATAGCTTCAGATGTTGCTTGGGGCTTAGCTTCAGGCACTATCACTGGCCATGACCTGCGGATTAGAGAAATGGTCGTGGGCCAGGAAAAAGCAGAGGGGGTTTAATTAAATTTTAGGATCTAGACGGAGGAAACAGCAACCTTCTACATATATATTGTATATATATATTGTGAGGTCACGAGACAGAACTAGGTACTGACTAATTTATTTACCTGGGCAAAGGTATACACAGCAGCATGCGGACGGAAACGAAGTGCCCAACCTTCAATTGCCGTGACCCGCAGGCTAAGTGAGAGCAATTTGTGTTTGTTAACAGTCAATCAAATAGTAACAATAAGAGACATAATGTAAATACAGCGATAAAAAATATACATTGGCGAAAAGGCCAGGAAATTTTACATATAAATATATACATGAGATTCTTGCTGCACTGATAGATGCGATACATGATTGTGATTGATGGGAAAAGAAGACGTCTGATGTCTTTACAAGTTCTCCCCCCCAAGACAATTATTATGAAATAATGATTGGAAGACCTAATGAACGTCAATCACGGTATCTTTTTTGGGAGCAGGAGCCGGCCCCTAGTTCTTGATACCTGCGGTTGTGGGGTGATTGCGACTGCTGAATCGTCTGGCAGTTTTGCCGAGAGGATGACATCCTTAGTGCGGCCCTCGGCACGTCCTCGACTACATTTTGGGATGTTGATCACTTCGTCCGAGGCCTTGTTTTGTGGGGGAATCCTGGGATGCCTGCCAGTTTCCTCCCGAGTTCCGCTGTCCATCAGGAAGGATGGCTTTAACCTGTTGACAGATATCCAGTCTTCCTGCCCATGGATGTTGACGAGGTGGGCCTTGGAAGTTCTACTGACGACTCGGTCGAGTCCTCTGTATGGTCTGGTCAAGGGTGGGCAGTGGGCGTCATTCCTGATAAAGACATGTGTACAGGTATTCAGGCCTTCTGGGCTGAAGTTATGGGTCCTGTCTGCGAAAGTCTTTCGGCAGGGCGCGAACTTCTTTGCAATTTTTCTTGGCCTTGGAGGGGGCGTATCCGGGTCGTCCGGCTCTGTGGGGAAGAATTCTCCAGGTATGGCCAGTGTTTAGCCGTAGACTTTCTCTGCGGGAGATTCATCGCCGTTTGCCCTTGGTGCGCTGCAGAGACCCTGCAGGACCCAGGGCAGCTGTACCTTCCAATTTTCGTCAGTGCAACGTGCCATCAGAGCTGCTTTCAAGAACGGTGGGTTCTTTCCACCATACCATTGGCCGCAGAGTTGTATGCCATCGTACTGTGGAGTGTTGTCCCCATCAGGCATGCCAGGGAGACCCAGAGTTCCGATAAGAATGCTGGGCCCCTGTCTGTAGTTATGTTGTGCAGCACACCGAAACGCCTTATCCAACTTGACAGTAGGGCTTCCGCGCAGGTGCTTGTTGATGCTTCTACCATTGGGGTTGCTTCTGGCCATCTTGTGGAATGGTCTACGATTGTCAGGAGGTATCTGGCGTCCCCAAATTGCGGCAGAGGTCCTACAATGTCTGCGTTTAGGTGCCCGAAACACCTTCGTGGTTGAGGGAAGTCTCTGATGCCTGATTCCGTGTGCCGGGTGATCTTACTTGTCTGGCACGGTATGCAGTTCTTCACCCATTCTCATACATACTTCCTGATCCCGTGCCACACGAATTTCTCTGTCATCAAGCACGTTGTTGTTCGTCCTGATGGATGGAACAGCTCGTGGAGGATGTCAAACGCCTGCTTTCTTTGTGATGCGGGTATCAGGGGCCATGGACAGCCGGTCCTGGTGCCGCAGAGAAGTGTTGATCCAGATCCACCCACCGGCACGTCTTCCCACCTCAGTGCAGTAAGTGCCATGCAGTAAGCTGCCGTTTCCTGGTCTGTGGCCTGTTCCTTTGCCAGGCCTTTGTAGTCTATGCCCAGGTGGACTGAATCTATTTCAATTCTTGATAGGGTGTCGGCTACTGGGTTCTTTTTGCCAGGGATGTAACTGATGGTGCAGCCGAATTCGGAGATAGCAGCCAGGTACCATTGCTGTCTTGCCGACCGTGCGTCTCCTGCTTTCGTGAACGCATGTACCAGTGGCTTGTGGTCTGTCAGGATGGTGAAAGGGCTGCAGTCCAAGAGCTACTTGAAGTGCCGCACAGCTTGGTAGATTGCCAGCAGTTCCCTGTCGAATGCACTGTATTGGGTCACTGGCAGCTTTAACTTGCACCTAAAAAAGGCAAGCGGGCGGGGGGAACCGTCTACTATCTGCTCCAGTACGGCTATGCAGGCAACGTTGCTGGCGTCGGTGGTAAGTCTCAGGGAGGCGGTGGGGTCTTGATATGTTAAGGTGGTAGCTTTGGTAAGGGCTGCCTTCGTCTGTTCGAACGCCTTCTGCTGCGGAACTTCCTAAGTCAGTGCTTTCGGCTTCCCCTTCAGTACTGTGGTTCGGGGATACATGATGAGAGCGATGTCTGGCACGAAACGTCGTTAGTAGTTGACCATGCTGAAGAACTCCTGCAGGGACTTGATAGTTTTTAGTGCTGGAAATTCCTTCATTGCATTCACTTTGGGAGTCATGGGGCAGACACCTGCCGGAGAGACCTCGTGTCCCAGGAAGTCTACCTTCTCCACTTCAAAGGTGTAATTGTCAAATCTGATGACCAAAACGTTCTTCTGGAGGAATTTCAGCACAGCCCGGATGTGACCTAGGTGCTCCTTCTGGGACCTGGAGAAGATCAGGATGTCGTCCACATAGCAGATGCTGAAAGGTAGGTCCCCCAAGATGCTGTCCATAAGATGTTGGAATGTGGCCTCAGCGTTCCTGAGGCTGAAGGTGGAGTAAGAGAAGGTATATGTCCCGAACAGCATGATGATGGCTGTCTTCAGAATGTCGTCGGGGTGTACTAATACCTGAAAATAGGACTTGAGCAAATCCATTTTGTGAATATCTTGGCCCCGTGCAGGGTGCCTGTTAGGTCCTGCATGTTTGGCAGGGGATAGTGGTCTGATGTTGCCATTAGGTTCAGCTAACGGTGGTCCCCACAGGGCCTCCAGGAACCATCTGGTTTCTTCACCATGTGGAGGGGCGACGCCCAAGGACTCAATGCCTGTCTGCAGATACCCATCGCTTCCATCTCGGCAAACGCTCGTTTAGCATCTTGGTGTTTCTTGGGTGGCAGGTAGTGGAACTTGGCATGTGTCAACATGGCAGAGGTGGGGTGGATATCGTCACTAAATACAAACACCTGAGTTCGACGGGGATTTGTATATGGGAGGCGATATCCACTTATACCTCACTTGCTGGCCGTGTGGTTTAAAGCATCCACTGTAGTCCTGTGTTCTTGTCCTTTGCTGGTTCGAGCCCACAGGACAACGAATTTATTATCAACTAAAAAATTCCCCTTCGGTAACATATATGAAAATATATTATTTACGAGGTAGAGCAAATTGGATATTAAAGGACGTTTGTAGCTTACTGATTGTATATGAATCACGGTGATGTGATAAGAAGTCATAATATGGCTGCGTGCGACAAACGCACTACACGGTCAACATGGCAGAGGTGGGTGGATATCGTCACTAAATACAAACACCTGAGTTCGACGGGGGATTTGTATATGGGAGGCGATATCCACTTATACCTCACTTGCTGGCCGTGTGGTTTAAAGCATCCACTGTAGTCCTGAGTTCTTGTCCTTCGCTGGTTCGAGCCCACGGGACGACGAACTTATTATCAACTAAAAAATTCCCCTTCGGTAACATATATGAAAATATATTATTTCCGAGGTAGAGCAAATTGGATATTAAAGGACGTTTGTAGCTTACTGATTGTATATGAATCACGGTGATGTGATAAAAAGTCATAATATGGCTGCGTGCGACAAACACACTACACGGTCAACATGGCAGAGGTGGGTGGATATCGTCACTAAATACAAACACCTGAGTTCGACGGGGGATTTGTATATGGAAGGTGATATCCACTTATACCTCACTTGCTTGCCATGTGGTTTAAAACGTCCACTGTAGTCCTGAGTTCTTGTCCTTCGCTGGTTCGAGCCCATATGACGACGAACTTATTATTAACTAAAAAATTCCCCTTCGATAACATATATGAAAATATATTATTTCCGAGGTAGAGCGAATTGGATATTAAAGGACGTTTGTAGCTTACTGATTGTATATGAATCACGGTGATGTGATAAAAAGTCATAATGTGGCTGCGTGCGACAAACACACTACACGGTCAACATGGCAGAGGTGGGTGGATATCGTCACTAAATACAAACACCTGAGTTCGACGGGGGATTTGTATATGGAAGGTGATATCCACTTATACCTCACTTGCTTGCCATGTGGTTTAAAACGTCCACTGTAGTCCTGAGTTCTTGTCCTTCGCTGGTTCGAGCCCATAGGACGACGAACTTATTATTAACTAAAAAATTCCCCTTCGATAACATATATGAAAATATATTATTTCCGAGGTAGAGCGAATTGATATTAAAGGACGTTTGTAGCTTACTGATTGTATATGAATCACGGTGATGTGATAAAAGTCATATATATATATATATATATATATATATATATATATATATATATATATATATATATATATATATATATATATATATATATATATATATATATATATATATATATATATATATATATATATCAATATAACACGAAAGAACGCGTGTTTGAGAATATCACTAAGTCCACGTCAGAAGGTGAGTGAAAACCGGGACTTTGAACAAGTACTTTCGTAGTTTATTCTACTGTACACTTTCAAGTTCACACTGAATACAAAAGAAGTTGACAGAGGTTTATATACAAAAACAGAAAGTGGGGGCGGGGTTACAGTTTGTTAATCTGGGCAGCATGTTCTTTAAACGAAAAAGACAGGGACAAAGGATCAACGGATAATCCAGGGTGGAGATTAACATTCCTGGTGGAAGTTGCTTCGATGAAGACACACTCTAACAGATTTCTTTTTGATGGTCGCTGACCTTGTAGATGACCGTTGACTTATCCCATTCATCCCATGGCCAGTCTTAAGCCAATGATCCACGATGCCATTATTTGATAAGCCTCTTGAAATGGCATATTTGTGTTAGGAGCTTCTTACTTTTAGTCCTATTGATGTTTGATATATATATATATATATATATATATATATATATATATATATATATATATATATATATATATATATATATATATATATATATATATATATATATATATATATATATATATATATATATATATATATATATATATATATATATATATATATATATATATATATATATATATTGCTAAGAGTATTTATGAGTAATGAATACTCTTACTGAGCCCTCTGCTTTTCAACATTTTTACCTTCTCAACAAGTACATAGTAAGTAGCCCAAACAAGAAGCAAGTAGGCCTCTTTTGGGCCACATCTTGTGCAGTTACCTATTTGCTATGACTATCGTCCATCCTAGACCTCGCTCCCTCTTAACAACCTCTCAGTTGTCCCATATCTGCTGAATCCTCCTTTCTGCTGAGATGCTTTCCATATTCCAGGCAAACAAGGACAGAACACCTGAATTGCCAGAAGGCCCGAGTAATGGGATGCGCACTCCTTGGACCCAAGCTAAAAGCGCGGGAACGGAAGGCATATAAGGAGGAGGTCAGCGGTCAAACGGGGGCCAGTATTGGGCAGACCTCTATAGGCAACAGACTCCTTGTCGATCAGCACCCACCGAACACCCACAGAGAACCTTTCTGTCCTTTGTTGACTGAACCAGTGCTGCATTTGTGCAAACAGTTGGTGTCTGTTGACAAAATTCTCTACTGGCTCTACTTTCAAGACTTCTTGTCCCAGGAATTAAGATACTGTGTGGTTTTGGAAAGGTATTTTGGCAACACCTTCTCCAGCTGTATTTCCCACTGCTCATTTCCTCCCTTGCGATCCTCTTAAAGGCCTTAACAAATTGGTGTTAATGTTACTTGCGTTAAATTACTCAAAAGTATCACTCCCAGTTTGCATTATATTATATCTTGAATGACCTCACTCTCAGCATGCAGCACTCTAAGTAAACTTTACCTATTGCTGTAACAATCGGAAGTGATTGTGCACAATTTTTATATTGCAGAAAAGGTGTATGTACTGCTGTGTCACCCTACTGTTCCACGGTGCCTCCCCTTTCATCAATCAACTTTGAGAAGATTTCCTCAGGATATAAGCTATATAATTGTGGCACTCTATCTGTTTATGTAACATAATCAATAGTGCCAGCACCTGCCATTAATCATTCTTTTAAGAGATTCTCTTACAGTATAATCTGGATGTTTGTAGCACCCTTGCTTTGTCAACTAGCGTAAACAAGGTGCCAAGGGGCCAGTGCTAAGAGCTCCCTGGTGTTAATCTACTGATTTTATGTAATTATAACTAATTAAGTTAGACATTGATTTTCCTTTAAAGCCTCAATTAAGCTAATTTTGAAATACCTTCCTTTCTTGTTATGACTATTAACCCCATGTTGGATGCAGATACATCTTAGGTAAGAGAATATCTCCCTTAATAGTCGATATTCGTAAGAATATATATATATATATATATATATATATATATATATATATATATATATATATATATATATATATATATATATATATATATATATATATATATATATATATATATATATATATATATATATATATATATATATATATATATATATATATATATATATATATATATATATATATATATATATATATATATATATATATATATATATATATATATATATATATATATATATATATATATATATATATATATATATATATATATATATATATATATATATATATATATATATATATATATATATATATATATATATATATATATATATATATATATATATATATATATATATATATATATATATTATATATATATATATTGTATATATATATATATATATATATATATATATATATATATATATATATATATATATATATATATATATATATATATATATATATATATATATATATATATATATATATATATATATATATATATATATATATATATATATATATATATATATATATATATATATATATATATATATATATATATATATATATATAATATATATATATATATAATATATATATATATATATATATATTTTGAAAGTGTATATATATGTTACAAGAAACAGAATTAACACTTTTTAACGTAATCCTAACGGTCTTCTTCAGGAAAAAGGCGTGAAAAGGTTCGCTCATGATAACACTTGCCTCCTTTTTTCTCCTCTCTCTCTCTCTCTCTCCGTGTATTGCCTCTCTCTCTCTCTCTCTCATCGTTTTCCGAAGTTCACCCACCCAAATCTCACTCATTCTCTCAAAGCAATTAAATGGACTATTTAAAGAAACGCAATAGTTTCTACAAAAATAGGTTTATTATTCAAATAACCCAACAAGAAATGAATAAAACAAAGCAAAGATTAAAATGCATAATAAATGAATTATCGAGTCAGATAACTAAACTCTAAACTGCAAAACACTTCTGATTAAAGAAGTCTCACTATGGCTAATAGCCTGAAAATATCCAAAATCACACATACTCCCCAAATCAATAACTAAAGTCATGTCAAAAAAACAGTCTACCACATGTTATTCGAACCAGTCCACCCTGTCCACAGACATCTGTCGAAAGAATTAAACATGATAGAAAACTCCCAAAAATATATGAAATGCAAAACACAATAATGGAAAGTGTAAAATGCATAGCCAAGATATGGCAAACGTAACATGACAAAATAATAATATAAAAGAGGTATGAATATTCATATTAAATCTCCCACACCAGTTCAAAAGTTCATAATGATCAGAAAATCATGGTAAAAATCACAAGTTCAATTTCCTCCCATAAAAACAGAGATTTCAAACTCTACCTTATCTGCCGTTTCAAAGCCTGGATCCTCTCCAAAGCTACGTCAAGACAACTGCAGTTCTATCACGTTAATGAATGATCAAACTCACTTTTAGGGCAGATTTTGGCATAATCTAGATCAAATTAACGCACGTACTCACGAATATACATAACACTTCGGAGATCACCTGACTGCCAATATTGCTGAGGTTCTCACGCAGATAGCTGAGGAATCAAACTATTTGCTGAATACAAAGATTTTACATCTGACGGCTCTGTCAGTACCATCTCACTCCAAAAATTCTTTCATCACATCTTAAAGCATTGAAGCTATGAAATGCATATATGTGTCCTTTAAAATTGTAGCAGCCATATTTTCTGAAATAGAGCTCGGCCACCACATAAGAGCGTCTCGCTCTCCTTAACGGCAAACTAAAACAAAAGCATATGTATAAAACATAACAGATAGAGCTATGTTCAATTAGCAATGTCTACTGCACTGCAGCTTTAAGGACTGCTCTCATGACGCACTTCCAAAGTCACTGGGGTTGTGTTCTTAGAGCCTTTACATGTAATCTTACAAACACGAATAAGCTTTACTACTCCCACAACAAGAATTATCAGTAAAACAGCTATTAAGACAATTAAAATTGTTGGCATAATATATTCCTGATACTGGAACATCACGGAATCGTCAATGTCTTCCAACGGTTAAGTACGAGAAAGTCCGTAGACATCACACGGCATGCAGCATCAGACAGCTTGGATCTTTGAAGAACAAATGATGTCGACTTGTTGCTCTGGCACATCATTGTAACTGCACTCTTTGCAGAACGCGGCAGTTAGAGTACTGGTGGACTCAATGTGGTAATCTCGCAGGAACTGTCTAAAGTCACATTCTGTCGGAGTCTGTCTATGAACTAATGATAATTCACAACCACCCACAGACACAACTCGCAACTGGAAAATACTACTGTCACACACACACTTCTCTCTAACTAAAGTACAACTTGTCTTATTCCCAATAAATTAGCAAGACCGTCTAAAGTCTTATTAATAAACTCCCTACCATTGTCTGTGATCAGACATTCAGGAACACCATATCGACAAATTATCCCCTTAAAGAACGCTATAGCAACTTCCTCACCTGATTTGTCTTTCAGTGGGAAAATCTCGACAAAGCGAGTCAACTCATCAACAACTACTAATAAATGTCTATAACCATAAGCGGACTCTGAGAAGTTACCCAGAATATCCATATGCACTCTCTGAAACGGCCTATGTGGTATGGGATATGAACCCAAACGACACGACACTGTCGTCGCTGGCTTATTCGCATTGCAAATAGCGCACTTCTTCACAAAGGCTTCTACCGCGGAAAACATATTTTTCCAAAAGAACTTTGACCTGACGTTTTCATACGTCTTGTCCACACCTAAATGAGGAGAACCAAATTTACAATGTACAATGTCTAGAACTTGTGGTACTAGACTCTCTGGCACGATGATTTGTGTAATCTCACCCATGCTTCGAGTACTTTTGCAAGTTATACTTAACTTTCTCACTAATAAATTATTCTCCAACTCTAGACCAGAAAAAGGCAACTTATACCCTTTCTTCGGTGAAACTCCCTTAAGAAATGCCTTAGCATCTGACAACAATTTATCTTCATCTTGCTTTTGTTCAAGCAAGCCTATGTCCCAAGTGACATTTTCACCCGTAATATAACACACTGCGTTACTCTCACTATCACGAATAACAATCTCTCCCGAGACTGCCGACTCACTATTTCTCCCCGAAGTATGCACTGTAGGAACGTGTATGTCCTCTACATGCGATCTCTCAGAACTACTAATATCAGAGACATTAGACACCAAATATTTACTCTCTTCTCCCACACAGGATTCGGTGTGTATTTCCTCATCCTCGACCGGAAAGTATCTGCTCAATGCATCTGCAACTACATTATGGTTACCTTCAATGTATTTGAGGTTTGCATCAAAATCTCTCAATGTTAGGAACCAACGTGCTCTCTTGGGCGACAAATTTGGCTTATTAAAAGCTCCAACAACGGTTGATGATCTGTAAAATCTCAACTTTATTTCCCAACAACAACATCTTAAAATGAACAAGGCTAGAGACGACTGCGAAAGCCTCCTTGTCCACAACTGACATCAGCCTTTCGTTACTACCACGCGTTTTGAACTTTCTGCTATAAAAAGCAATTGGGTGTAATTTCCCCTCAAATTTCTGCATCAAACACGCACCTATACCTTCCTGACTCGCGTCAGTCACTAAGGTGAACGGTTGACTAAAATCTGAAACTTCAAAACTGGTGGGTTCACCAAAGCGTTCTTAAGCTTCTCAAAAGCTAATTGTTGACTATCACCCCAAACAAACTTAACGTCTTCTCGTAACAAATCTGTCAATGGAGACGCTATTGTAGAAAAATTCCGCACAAAACGGCGAAAGAAACCCGACATACCTAGGAACGAACGAATCTGTTTCCTGGTTTTGGGAACTGGAAAATTCACAATGGCTTTAACTTTTCTCATCATTCACTCTAACTCCCTCTTTAGAGATAACATGTCCTAAATAGACAATTTTTCTCTTCAGAAACTCACATTTGGCCAATTTGACCTTTAACCCAGCGAACCGTAATCGCTTGAGGACTTCTTTTAACACCTTTAGATGTTCTTCAATTGTATCTGTGCATATGAGAATGTCATCCATGTACACAAACACCGACTTTCCTAACAAGCCATGAAGTACTGTGTTAACCAGTCTAGTAAATGTTATTGGGGACCCTTGTAATCCAAAAGGCATCCTATTAAACTCGTAATGTCCCTTTGGTACCGAAAATGCTGTATATTTACGGCTACTCTCACAAAGGGGAACCTGTAAAACCCTTGCATAAGATCTATAGATGAATATATATTCTTGCCACTGATCTCAACAAACAAATCAGGCAAACAAGCTACCGGATATCTATCTGGGCATGTTTTTTCATTCAATTTACGAAAATCTACACAAACTCTGATACTACCGTCTTTCTTAGGAACTGCAAGCAAAGGAAAATTAAACGGAGAATTGGACGGTCTGATAATGCCTTCCGACTCCCACCTCTGAACTTCTTTTTCTACTTCTTCTCTGATCTTAAAAGGAATTCGATATGCTGGAATATATATGGGATTTGTACCCTTTTCTAGGCGGATTGAATGTTCTAAAACATCTGTAACTCCTAATTTATCTCCCTTCAAAGCAATGATATCTAGATATTCTTTCAACACTTTCTCTACTTTATCTGAATATTCAGGATAATCAACTTTAGCCAAATGTTCATGTAGAACCTGACTTCGGAACTGTTGCTCCTTGTTAGGAAACATATTCCCGTCTCCACAAAAACTCACTAATTTATGCTCTTCATTAAACTCTTCAAAATCAATTACATAAGTACCCTTGTGATATTTTTTCGCTGAGTCTTAATAGCTAACTAATTCTACTGAAGTCACGCCTGCGACTGAAATTTCATTCACTGACACCGTACTCACAACGTCTTTGAATTTCTCGGTTCCCTCAACAACGCACACTTGAGAAGGAAACTTTTTCTCTTTCAGCGACACTTTAACTAATGTAGGAACTCGCGGTTCCAATTCAATATCTTCCAACAAAAATCCTTTGAAAGATCTTTGCGGAATATCTTCACTCTCTAATGAATGTGTTACACATGTCTCAGACTGTGTCTTAGGTTTCTCACAAGTTTTTTTCCTGTGTATATATGGAACAAAACAACCTGACTCACCTATTGTAATCCCCTGAACTCCCGTAAGAATGTTGATGTTATGTCGCATACAAGAAGGGTGTCCTAGCAAAACCATTTCACCTAAGGCTAGTCCTTCTATGACCAAAAATGATTCTACGATTGTCTTTCCACCGATACAAAGCGTAAGAAATGACGAACCTAAAATATTCAGTTTCCTCGCTTGTACATCACACACTGTCTCACTAGAAAGGACTAATTTGCACTCTGGAAATTTCGAGTGAAAAAGGTCAGCATTTACTAAGTTAACTGAGCTACCAGAATCAATGAAAATAAGAATTTCATTGCCATTAGAGAATCCACGTACAATCGGCCTAGGTTCTGTTGACTCTAAGACCTGATTAGTCATTATCCTGTGTCCGTTTTCGAACTTATCTTGTGAAAATTCTGCTGTTCCTTTGTGTATCTAGAACTTGCATCAGGTGGAATTCTCCTGTCATATCTAGAAAAACCTCCCCGTGACTTCCCTGAATATTCTCTACTCTTTGTGGCTGGGCAAAATCTCCATCCATGATCTGAAGATTTGCAAACTGAACAATATCTCACTCTGCAATTTGATTTACTATGTCCTATTTTATCACAATTAAAACAACGTATCGTTGTGACTGATCTCTCTGGAATTTTCTTCGATTCTACTCGTGCACATGTCTTCGCTGTTGCATCATTTCCCGAATGCGAGCGACTATCATCATTCTGTGGTTTGGAAACCGCAGCTGACATCTTTGCACCTCCCTGTACAAAACTACTGTCCAGTGTCGGGCATTTTGATAGATTTTTGTTAATCTGTGCAAACAAAGAGGATTCGTCTGTATCCTGATCAATTCTCTTATCGAAACTATCTACAATTACATCTGGGACCGACGTTAAAAGGCAAGCAAAGTGTAACAATCTTTCAAAATTATCTAAAGAGATATTATTTCCAGTTACCCATGGGGAGCCTATTATAGATTTCTTTAACTCAACTACTGCATCAAATAAATTCGCACTGTATGTGACTAGTGAATCATTGCCCTTCTTTATTTTGAGAAACTCTCGCAAATTCCGAACTGCGCATTCACGTTGAACTCCGCCATAAGTAGCTCGTAGAAATTTCTGCAGTTCATTCCAAGTTTTACACCTTCTGAACCCGAAACTGCGTGCTCGTTTCCCAATATCTCCTTTATCCAAATCCAGAAATGATTTAGCCTCTGTTAAAGCTTCAGCGCCATTCGTAATTTTCTTGGAATTCAGATAATTGTTCACTGACTCAATGAAAGTTTCTATATTTTGGGTTGGCTTCCCGTCAACTAACCCTTTAAAATTACTAATTCCCGCACTAACGCTCGTCACTTTATGCACCACAACTGATTGGGATGTGCTTGCTGCATCGTCCGTCATTTTGTGAGTGATCACACGCCCTGAGCGTAACAACATAAAAAAGAAACCAAAAAGAAACACTAGAGAAAGGTAAAAGTTAGCCCCTCTAAAAGAAGAATAGAAAACGGAGTTCTGCGCAACTTACGATAATGGGGTACTTACCAATTTGAACAGAAAACGGAGCACCTATCTCTCAACTTCTAACCTGTGACGTCACCCACTCGAAGACGAAGCAAACAACACCCGTGATTATTGTTGAATAATCACTTTGCGTAACTAACTCACAATCGCCACTATTCACACTTGTTTGGGTATTTTGTTAACCCCAAAATTGCTCTAGAGATCATCCAGATCTATTTCACAACTCCCCACTCCCAGTACTCGAACAGAGACGGAAAAAACTAAGATTCCCCGTATTAGCGCGTAATCACCCGTGTACACACGTAATCACGACCCACTCAGTCATTCAACACTGACTTGTCGCCTTGGGTGAGGTCGGCTATGCCTTGGGCATCAACGTTACCAATTAGTCTATTAGTAATCTCCCTCTTTCGCCACCATTTAAAGACATTAAAATCATGAGGTATGGCTGCCACCATTTAACTCTGTTACAAGAAACAGAATTAACACTTTTTTGAAAGTGTACGTAACGTAATCCTAACGGTCTTCTTCAGGAAAAAGGCGTGAAAAGGTTCGCTCATGATAACACTTGCCTCCTTTTTTCTCCTCTCTCTCTCTCTCTCTCCGTGTATCGCCTCTCTCTCTCTCTCTCATCGTTTTCCGAAGTTCACCCACCCGAATCTCACTCATTGTCTCAAAGCAATTAAATGGACTATTTAAAGAAACGCAATAGTTTCTACAAAAATAGGTTTATTATTCAAATAACCCAACAAGAAATGAATAAAACAAAGCAAAGATTAAAATGCATAATAAATGAATTATCGAGTCAGATAACTAAACTCTAAACTGCAAAACACTTCTGATTAAAGAAGTTTCACTATGGCTAATAGCCTGAAAATATCCAAAATCACACATACTCCCCAAATCAATAACTAAAGTCATGTCAAAAAAACAGTCTACCACATGTTATTCGAACCAGTCCACCCTGTCCAAAGACATCTGTCGAAAGAATTAAACATGATAGAAAACTCCCAAAAATATATGAAATGCAAAACACAATAATGGAAAGTGTACAATGCATAGCCAAGATATGGCAAACGTAACATGACAAAATAATAATATAAAAGAGGTATGAATATTCATATTAAATCTCCCACACCAGTTCAAAAGTTCATAATGATCAGAAAATCATGGTAAAAATCACAAGTTCAATTTCCTCCCATAAAAACAGAGATTTCAAACTCTACCTTATCTGCCGTTTCAAAGCCTGGATCCTCTCCAAAGCTACGTCTAGACAACTGCAGTTCTATCACGTTAATGAACGATCAAACTCACTTTTAGGGCAGATTTTGGCATAATCTAGATCAAATTAACGCACGTACTCACGAATATACATAACACTTCGGAGATCACCTGACTGACAATATTGCTGAGGTTCTCACGCAGATAGCTGAGGAATCAAAATATTTGCTGAATACAAAGATTTTACATCTGACGGCTCTGTCAGTACCATCTCACTCCAAAAATTCTTTCATCACATCTTAAAGCATTGAAGCTATGAAATGCATATATGTGTCCTTTAAAATTGTAGCAGCCATATTTTCTGAAATATATATATATATATATATATATATATATATATATATATATATATATATATATATATATAATATATATATATATATATATATATATATATATATATATATATATATATATATATATATATATATATATATATATATATATATATATAAAGGCTATATATATATATATATATATGTAAAGGTGACCTTTGAAAAGTTGGGTCAGCTATTCGCAGGGTCCATTTTCTCCACACCTGTCAGGTGTCACGGAGGCGGAGTTCGGAAACTCATTAACACTACTACCCTCGTACTGTGTTTACAAATATGATAATCCTATTTTCATACATCTCTACTGCCTACCTTAAAGTTTAAACAATTTACACATTTTTTTTTATATTAAAGGATCAAGTTTATACATCCTTTGACTGATATTCATATTATGGTTGTAACTTTCTTTTATAAAGCTAGATTCAATGATATTCCTTTCCAGTGCATTATTAGAATATGCAAAAGGATTGTATATTCTAGCCACTCTATATTAACCACTCTATTCGAAATATTTCAAAATTTTTTTACCAACTTGAGAATATACAGTAAATATAGATTAATTTTTGTCAAAACCATAATGAAAAAGTCTCTCTCTCTCTCTCTCTCTCTCTCTCTCTCTCTCTCTCTCTCTCTCTCTCTCTCTCTCTCAATCTTGATCATTATCTCGTCACAATTACACGGCTGGTCGACCCAGCCTTCAAAAGTGCAGTAGATCATAACCCCAGATCCTCGTAATGCCCAGTAATCAGACGTTGCATATCCGTGCCCCAGTTATCAGACGTTAACGCTATTCACAAGAGGCACGAAAAACTGACATAGGAATCGTGTTAAAAGAGGGTGGGGAGACTGATTAAACATTTATGTCTCAGTTCAGAAGGAGGATATTCGTAGATATTGATCCAAAAATATTTCTCTTCCTAAGGAGGTTCTGGAATATTTGAGTAGACATTGAAATCAGGAAAGTTAAGGACAAGGAGAAATATCCTCAAAAAAAGCAGAACGCCTCGTGGAAAAAAGAGAGGCCATGGGATTTATGGAAAAAGGTATTTTTGTCATGTTACTCTGGCGAAATGATTACATCTTATTTCAACCGCAAGAGACTCCTGTCTGCTGACACAAGTTTACCAAAAAATACCGAAATCCTACCGAAGGGAAGAGAGAGAGAGAGAGAGAGAGAGAGAGAGAGAGAGAGAGAGAGAGAGAGAGAGAGAGAGAGATTTATGTGGTTGTAATCACTCAATAAAAAAAGGTCTGAAAATCCCAAAGGGATTAAGAAGAGAAATGGGGGATTTCACTGGAATCCTTCAAGAACATGAAAGAAGTCAGGCGATTGGTAATCTCAGGTCATAATTTACGACTGAAAAAATGACGCGAGGCTGACGAATAAGGTCTGGGAAATAAAGAAAGACTGATGAAAAATAAAAGAGAGAGAGAGAGAGAGAGAGAGAGAGAGAGAGAGAGAGAGAGAGAGAGAGAGAGAGAGAGAGAGAGGAAAGCTAGGGTAGCAAAGATTTTTGTAAAATTAATATAATCCTCTTAAGATAAGTCTGACAGACTGAAATAAGATTATTTCAGCCCAAATCGATCAATTTGCAGGATACGTATAGGATTTAGGGAAAGCGATAGAGTGCCCGGGTTTTAGCCTTAGGTGAAAGATACGTTACGTTAAGGGATACAAAAGGACTCCATAAAAAAGAAGAATCCTATAAGAATTCTGTACTGGCGTTCCTATTTCCCTATTTAGTTGGCTGCATATATTTTCTAACTACAATGTAAGAGTCCTGTATTTCTTGGGTCCTGTGATGTCCCTAATGTTTTAGGAATAAAAAAATGAATATTTCTCTGTAATTCAACCATTCCCATGACAAACATTCAAAGATCACATACAAGCATTGTGGCATTTTCAAATCTCAGCGTATGACAAACTTTCAGCATTTTTCTTAACTTCAGGTGCATTTATTTTGTTATAAACGGCTTAATTTTCGTACCTTTTTTGTTGAATTTCTTGTTTTATGCCAAATATTCCTCCTTTCTGTATAGTAACGCCAGACCATTTATATCTTGTCTTCCGTTTTCTTTCACTGCCAGTTTTCAAAATCCTGAACTGGAATGCGTCACGTGACACACAAGCTAATCGAAAAATAATGGTAATAAATTTTTTTTTCCAATATTCTTTCCGCTGTAATGTGTCATATATAACCTACAAGCTACTCGAGATATAAGAAGGATTTAATTATGGATATAAAATATTAGTTAGTTCTCCCGTATCAAAATTTTTGTAAAACGCAAACCTCCCTCTCTTACAAAAACAAATAAAAAAAAACTCTTTGGAATCAAAGCGAATACAGATATGACATTCCCGCCCGGTGTAAGACAGGATAGGTTTTGTACCAATTAAAGACTGAACACATTCGGACCGACCTGGATTTTTCAAAATAGCTCTTCCATTTAATTTCCTTTGCCCGTTTGTGAACGTAACTTTTTTCTCTTTCCTAAAATCCCCAGATATGACATCAGTCGCTCGAACATGACCAGTAATTGCTTTTCTCCACTTATGTCGAGTTTTAACTGGGCCGTTGAGATTAGTCGCTCCTTATATATATATATATATATATATATATATATATATATATATATATATATATATATATATATATATATATATATATATATATATATATGAAATATATATATATTTATTTATCCATACATATATATATATATATATTTCGGGAACTATCGGCGATAATTCCCATCGGCATATATATATATATATATATATATATATAGCATGAATTATATATGAAATATATTAATATCCAATTCACGCTATATTATATAACTTATATAATATCATCGGGCATATTATAGCATATATATATATATATATATATATATCATATTATATATATATATATATATATATATATATATATATATATATATATATATATATATATATATATATATATATATATATATATATATATATATATATATATATATATATATATATATATATATATATATATATATATATATATATATATATATATATATATATATATATATATATATATATATATATATATATATATATATATATATATATATATATATATATATATATATATATATATATATATATATATATATATATATATATATATATATATATATATATATATATATATATATATATATATATATATATATATATATATATATATATATATATATATATATATATATATATATATATATATATATATATATATATATATATATATATATATATATATATATATATATATATATATATATATATATATATATATATATATATATATATATATATATATATATATATATTGAGATAATCATCACACAATCACGTGTGGAACAGAAATAAATTTCTGACTCACATCAAGATCGAACCCAGGTCTTTCAATTGAAAAGCAAGGGTGCTGCCCACTAGGCCATACAAGTCATAAAAAAAGTTGGAACCTGAGGGCAACTGCTCCCAAGGAGTTACTGGGCAAGCTAACTGCTTGCATACCAGCGTGTTTTCCCAAATTTCCCGACTCAGCAATGACCCAAGAGGGCATATCTTATAAAGTGGTGGTTGATGGGTGTTTGAGTGATCCATTACAAGTTAAGTCTGGTGTGATTCAGGGTGGCATTCTGTCTCCTCTGTTGTTTGTATTGGTCGTAGGTTACGTTGTGAGAAGGGTTAAAAGTGAAAGGGATGCAGGTATACTCTGGGGAGAAAATGGGAAACTTATTGGCTTAGATTATGCTGATGATATAGTTTTAATATGTGAGGGACCGGAAAGATGCAGAATGTTGGAATGTATAGTGAGTGAAGGTCGAAATAGTGGAAAAAGTGAAATCACGAATGTGAATGTTGAAAATGCACTGGAATGTCTAATTGAAGGCTTGGTTGTATAGCAAGTGGATAAGTTTAAACAATTAGGTACTTGTTTAGATAAGGATGGTTCCCTGAGCACAGAATATATTAAAAGATTAAAAAAGGCAAATCAAGCAATAGGAATGCTTAAAAATATTTGGAATAATAGCAATTTTTCTGTGCAAACAAAAATCAAAATTTATGAGGTAATGGTTAGGAGTATTTTGATTTATGGAAGTGAATCATCGTACAGCACAGTGATTTTTGATAATAAATTCTTTACATCTGAAAATAAGGTGCTCAGAAGAATATTAGGAATCAATTGGAGGGATAGAATATCAAATGACAGAATTAAAGAAGCAACGGGGTGCAGCCAGTTGATGTGTATGTTACGTTGGAAGTGGCTAGGGCTAGGCCATGTTTATAGAAGAAAGGGAATAGTGCGAGATAGTGCGAGATATACCGGGTGGGTTGCCCTTGGTAGAAGAGGTAGAGGTAGGCCAAAGGAGACGTGGTTAAGGACAATGAGGCGGAAATCAGGAGATGAGTGTTGGGGAGATCTTGAGGAGCTAGCCCAGGACAGAATGTGGTGGCGTGAGTTCATCGATGCCTTATGGATCCCTGTATGTATGTATATATATATATATATATATATATATATATATATATATATATATATATATATATATATATATATATATATATATATATATATATATATATATATATATATATATATATATATATATATATATATAATATACATAAATATCTCTTGAAAAATAATTACCATTCCATCTTCGACTATGTTGTGTGCACTGATTTGTTCATGTTACAACCCATTTAATAGTATTATTTGGGCCTGGCAAAATCTCTTATATAACTAACTGAGTCTCTGAGAAAAACATTATTTATGTAGATAATTATAAAGTAATTTCTGTATCTGCCAGAAATATTCGCTAAATTCACTTGGAAAAATGTTTCATTTTTTACTTCAAGTTTCTAAAGGAGACAGATTCTAGGTTATTTGTAATGCAATAAGTCACATGTGGTTATGTTGTCAAAAACAAGTACCCAATTGATCTCTCCTTGTTTACTTAGTAAATAGCTAAAGTAATATAGTCATGGGTTCATAAATGGCATTTATTTACGGAATTGCTAGGCTTGTGTTTCTTGCTACTAGCATACTGCCTCTAAATATCTATTCATATTTGGAATTAGTTCTTTTCTGGAAATTGAAACTCGACACATCTCTCAGATAAATTAATTGAATTCTGAGATTGTACTAAGTTTCCAAACTCGGATTGGGTGAGATTTCCAACCTCAGATTGGGTGAGATTTCCAAACTCGGATTGGGTGAGATTTCCAACCTCAGATTGGGTGAGATTTCCAGGCTCAGAATGGATGAGATTTCCAAACTCAGCTGGAGATTTAGCAAAGAAAAGTAAAGGAGCATAAGGAATGAGGATTACACTTGGTTTCTTATTGAGAGCATTTGAAGGAGAATGAGTTCAATTTTGCCGCAAGAGGATTTACAATACTGTGACTATTCTTTGACTTGTAGTTCCAAAGAGCTCGGGAAATTTTATCCAGCAGAAATAATTCAGTAATAATATGACCCATTTAGCATGAATAAGCATAAATGAATATACTCTTTTGACATGAAGCTGTTGTGATCAAACAAGATGTTTGTTATATGAGCCTAAATTTTGTAACATCGTATACGGGCCTGAACCTTGTAAAAAAAAATGTGCGTATATATATATATATATATATATATATATATATATATATATATATATATATATATATATATATATATATATATATATATATATATATATATATATATATACACATCGAGAGAGAGAGAGAGAGAGAAAGGGACAGTCTACCCCATGGCATACATACAGAAATTGGCATTTTTCTCATTTTTAGCCAAAAAACAAACTACAAAGTTGCTGAATTTTCTGTCTTGTAAATTGCCCTCAGTTGACCATATCGGAAATCTTCCGGTACGGGAGAAAATCCCATTTTTTTTTTTTTTTAATACTCAAGCCAGGTTTCCACACTAAAACTATTAGTGGTAGTAACAGTAGTATAACCTGGCAGAGATGAAGGTAATATTATTGCAATCATTGTATTTATTTTTGGCTTTTTAATTTATGTCCTACAGTAATACACTTCATAGCAATACTGACATTCTTCAATATTCTTCTGATCTAGGTTTAATTCATCACATATGGAATGATCCCTTTTAATTTTTCATGTCTATAATCAGCGCCTCGGTCCTTTGGTAAAAGTAACTTTCACTTCTGAAAGAAAGTAAGAGAAAATATTAAGATTAGTAAAAGCGAAGGCAAGAAAATCTCTCTCTCTCTCTCTCTCTCTCTCTCTCTCTCTCTCTCTCTCTCTCTCTCTCTCTCTCTCAGAGTACTTTTTTGCGTTCTGCACTATATTATTATTTTCCTAACGAATGCATCACAATATCTTGCCAAGGCTAGAACAAAATCCCTGCCAAAGCAGGAGGGCGAAACCTGGCACTGAACGTAAAGTCGATTTTCACCTCGGTGATGACTGCAGGATTTCCACCATGAAGAACCAGCTGCTTTCGAGGTCGCCCCATCTTGAAAAGTTATATATACGAGGTGACCTGGCTGGCGTGCTTGCGTGCGTTTGTTACGGAAATTCGTCTATATTCTGTCCTGAATTATATGTTTGCCTTATCTTCCAGGCTTGGAGGCCCAGTTTTGGTCTTCTGATAAATCATTCACTGTCGTCTTTCACAAGATTAACTTGTAAAACATACGAGTAAATAAAATTCATTAGGGACGTGAATCAGCAAATTCGTGTTATTATCTTCAAGAATAATGTAAAATCTTATAGCGTTTCATTATGAGAAAACTCTGATGCGCTTGAGATTTGGTTCTGTGGGAAATTAACAAACCTAAATTGGGGATAATTGGGGATGACAAGGTTGCTGTAAAAAATTTTAAATGAACAAGAAATGAAATTATGTAAGTATGAATAGTGGTTATGATACACAAATTCAAAAATGGATTTAAATCAAACTAATAAAAAAAATTTTCATTCATAGTTTGCTGAAAGACGAGAAAATATTGCTTCCACCCTTCCCAAAAAACAAAAATTATTGATACTGAAAAAAATATATTGATAGCACTGAGCTCTGAATTAACTCTGGTAACAAATGGAAGATACTTCTTTCGTCCAAAGAATTTTCTTCGAAAATCAGGAAATTGGTGATGATCTGAAACACTAGCTATCACCCAAAAACGAATGATAAATACAAAGCAAAAAAATCGCTATAAAAAGTACACTTCATTCCATTCAGTCTTCATAACTATCTTGCTTTAAATACAGGATTTTTATCAGTAAAGCCCTGATTAAATTGGACAGACAAACGAGAGAATTTAAATTAAGTTCAAGATCTATATTTTCACAACTAGAGGCGTCTTATAAGGAACCCAAGATAAGAGAAACACTAAAAGCTTTTTATTTGTAAGGACATCCTGGAATATCTTGAGGACATAGGAAATAATACTGTATGTATTGTTAATAACAGTATAATCGGAATCAGTATCACTGTTTATAAATGATAATTGATTATCAAATACAATTACGGATTATTCTATAGTGTTAATCTGTTTTTACCAAACAAATATCCTTTCCTGGGATTACCTTTTAAATCATTCCGACTTTAGAATTTCCTCACATTACCTATCAACTCACATCCATTAGACTCAACCAGTGAACATTACTCATGAAAAGCCTAGTTTATCTTTCCGTTCTCCATCGACATCCAAACATTAGTCAACATCGTTGTAACATCGTCCAAGACATTTTGCACATTCCTCATGGTAAGGAACCTACAGCTGTTCAGAGATTGCTGCCTGAGGTCAATAAGTCTTAGTGTCAACATAACATTAGATTTTGGGATTCACGTGACGTCATTGCACTATTTTTAGCACCTCGGGTCACTGCGTCATAGCATCTTTCACAGACACTTGACCTACTTTTATGAGATGCCCTTGTTCCTAGATAATCTGTAAGCTGTTTTTTTCTCCCTAGGCGTCTGCTCTGAAATTCGCCTCTCCCTAAAGATATTTTCAGACGCCAAAAGTTCATGCGTTAGGTGTTACCTCAATGGCTCGGTTCATTTACGTGTAATATAATAGATATCTTATTTGTTTCAAGTTTACTTTCCCCAAAATATCTAGTATCCTTTACTTCCTGATTTTTTTCCATCTCCTCACTGTGATTTAAACCCATTCCTTACAAAAATGTTTGAACGTGTATTTCTGCAGTCTAAAAGGAACGTTTTGCAATGTTTACATTTTGTTATTCCACAACGCAGGGATAGCTGATTCAGCACGGTGTAACGCTTCAAAGGCAAATCAACTACATTTATACATTTGTATTTATTCGATCAATTAAATTTCTACCCTGGGCCGTGTGGGTCGCCACGTTGTTACGCTACGATACTCTGTACTTGAAATGCTCGAATACACTCTCTCTCTCTCTCTCTCTCTCTCTCTCTCTCTCTCTCTCTCTCTCTCTCTCTCTTAGTCTGGATTTCTGACTCACGTGAGTAAATTATTTGCCTTGATAGAAAATACGATCGAATTTCAATTTATACACACACACACACACACACACACACACACACACACACACACATATATATATATATATATATATATATATATATATATATATATATATATATATATATATATATATATATATATATATATGTATATATATATATATATATATATATATATATATATATATATATATATATATATATATATATATATATATATATATATATATATATATATATATATATATATATATATATATATATATATATATATATATATATATATATATATATATATATATATATATATATATATATATATATATATATATATACACACATATACACATATATATATATATATATATATATATATATATATATATATATATATATATATATATATATATATATATATATATATATATATATATATATATATATATATATATATATATATATATATATATATACACACACACATATATATATATATATATATATATATATATATATATATATATATATATATATATATATATATATATATATATATATATATATACTGTATATATATACTGTATATATACACACACACACACACATATATATATATATATATATATATATATATATATATATATATATATATATATATATATATATATATATATATATATATATATATATATATATATATATATATATATATATATATATATATATATATATATATATATATATATATATATATATATATATATATATATATATATATATATATATATATATATATATATATATATATATATATATATATATATATATATATATATATATATATATATATATATATATATATATATATATATATATATATATATATATATATATATATATATATATATATATATATATATATATATATATATATATATATATATATATATATATATATATATATATATATATATATATATATATATATATATATATATATATATATATATATATATATATATATATATATATATATATATATATATATATATATATATATATATATATATATATATATATATATATATATATATATATATATATATATATATATATATATATATATATATATATATATATATATATATATATATATATATATATATATACTGTATATACTGTATATACACACACACACACACACACACATATATATATATATATATATATATATATATATATATATATATATATATATATATATATATATATATATATATATATATATATATATATATATATATATATATAGACATATTATTTCGTTGTTTATGACAGTTCTCAATTTCCTTGCAGAAATTAAATAGCAGAATTTAAACTTAGAATAAAAGAATTCAAATTCTTAGAAATCCTGGTCCTAACTTGTCAGCTACTTTCAAAAGCGATGACTGATTCTCAGTATAAGATATATAACTAAATCAGTATTACCAAGAGACAAATGGTGTTAAGTGACTGATATTTTTTAGATAAGAGACATAATGAAGTACAAATATTAGCTATTATCTCTCTACAGAATATCTTTACAGACAGATCTTGCGCTAATTTAATAACAAATTCTGATGGGGTTATAGTTATTAAGTGTTATCACTTTTGTTATTTCTTTCTTAATCGTAGTCTTTATTCTGAAACAGAAATAACAAAGCATCTTTTGAAAGCAGTATTAATAATTGTTCACAGAAATATGTAACTTTAAAAATAAAACTAAATTACTGAATAAAAAAAATATATACTCATTTTTAAACAAGCAGAATTCGTGAAAATAAGAGGAAAAATAGGAAGAAAAACAACATAAATAATTATCCTTGAAGACTGGTTAGAGAGAGGAAAATGGTATGAATAAGGAGGGGGAAAAACAATAAAATGAGTAAGCAACAATAAATTAAATCTAATTTGCATAATTTCAAAAATAAAAAAGAATTTATAAATAAAACAGAAAACTAAGAAATATTTTTCGACAACATCCAGACAATACTCCTTGTCAAAGGAATGGAAAAAGACAAGAGCCAAATAAACAGAAATGTCTTCAAGCAATGTCAGACTCTGACACATTTTACTCACAGCCGAAAACGCAAAGGTTGGTCCTGAGGTAGAACAGATTTCTTGAGAAATGTTGCCACCGCCGTCGGCGTTGTCTTACGTGGGTGAAAATGTATTTTTCTGTCCTTGTATTTTCTCGTATGTGAGACAATAAAGTCAGAAACAGAGCGCGCATGAGGGATACGGGGCGGGGGTTGGGGGGCAAAATGCAACTGATTTATTCGTACATGAAAAGTTTCTTGGGGTACGAGAGTGTAAGCGCAGCTCTAAAATATGACCAGCCTTTGTTGCAGAAATTATTTTCTGGTACGTAGTGCCAAAATCTGCCAGAGAGAGAGAGAGAGAGAGAGAGAGAGAGAGAGAGAGAGAGAGAGAGAGAGAGAGAGTAGTCAAACACATACAGGGTACTCTCAAGAAAAAAAATGTACAAACTGAAATAACACCAATGTATTTTAAACGGTTGGAACCTCTGATAAACGAAAATCTCCCGGTTTAAAGTGCTTATGTTATATGCCATTTTGAAAAGATTTGCCATGCAAGATATATAGATAGACAAATAGATATGAAGTCCAACTACATGGTAGAAAATCCTGATTGATATGGGCTCAAAGAGGAGTTTTCTACTCTGAAAGGAAAAACTGTCATAACGGTTTTCTTTAAAATTTTATATATTTTTTTTTATTATTGATGAAACGGTGAGATTTATTTACTGACTTCAGTTAAACCAACTTAAAAATGATGATCTCTCTCTCTCTCATACAGAATATACCAAAATAAGTAAAACTCTCTCTCTCTCTCTCTCTCTCTCTCTCTCTCTCTCTCTCTCTCTCTCTCTCTCTCTCTCTCTCACACACAGAATATACAAAAATAAGCAAAACTCTCTCTCTCTCTCTCTCTCTCTCTCTCTCTCTCTCTCTCTCTCTCTCTCTCTCTCTCTCTCTCTCTCTCTCTCATATAGAATATACCATAAGTAAAACTCTCTCTCTCTCTCTCTCTCTCTCTCTCTCTCTCTCTCTCTCTCTCTCTCATATAGAATATACCAAAATAAATAACACTTTCTCTCTCTCTCTCTCTCTCTCTCTCTCTCTCTCTCTCTCTCTCTCTCTCTCTCTCATACAGGATATTCAAAGATTAGTAAAACTCCCTCTCTCTCTGTCTCTCTCTCTCTCTCTCTCTGTCATCAAATCAAAATATCTAAAACTCTCTCTCTCTCTCTCTCTCTCTCTCTCTCTCTCTCTCTATATATATATATATATATATATATATATATATATATATATATATATACCAAAAATAAGTAAAACTCTCTCTCTCTCTCTCTCTCTCTCTCTCTTTCTCTCTCTCATACAGAATATACCAAAAAATAACTTTCTCTCTTTCTCTCTTCTCTCTCTCTCTCTCTCTCTCTCTCTCTCTCTCTCTCTCTCTCGCATATAAAATATACCAAAATAAGTAAAATCTTTTCTCTCTCTCTCTCTCTCTCTCTCTCTCTCTCTCTCTCTCTCTCTCTCTCTCTCTCTCTCTCTCTGCCGGATATACCAAAACGATTAAGAGAAACCAAATGCAAACGCGTCCAAAGTCAACCACAAAATGAAAATAATTGCAACAAATATTTTGCATAAGGCGAATTCTCAGAACGAATGCGATTTTAACAACACAAACCAACTTATCAGTTATTGGACGATCAAAAGGAATGAAAAAGATTGACAAAATTCTAAAAACAAGTTGTTTAAATTGGGTTTGTTATCAAATGTTTCTTGTTTTTCTTTTTACTCTGGTCGTAACCACCACACCAGTTTCTGCGTTCAAAAGGAGTTTTTTTTTTATTGAACGCTCCTGATTTCTTTTTTACTCTGTTTCGTAAGGTAGGTGAATCGAACCCCACAAGATTCGAAGACTTTAGAGCGTTCATTACTGAACTCTTCTCTTTTTCTCACTCTTGTCGTAACTCTCACGAAACTACGTTTAAAATGAGTCCGATGTTCAACGCTCCACGTTTTTCTTTGGTGAATTAAACACCACAAGATTTTAGAATTTTTTTTTGCTGACTTCTCTTTTTCTTACCCTTGCCGCAGCCCCACAAAATTCTACGTTTAAAGTGAGTGCATTATAGAACTCCCAAGTTCTTTTTTACTCTATGTCGTTAGGTTGGTAAATTAAACGCCACGAGCTTCGAAGATTTGGGGGAGTTTTTTTTTTCTGAACTCTCCTCATATTCTTCGTCTACGCAGGTGAGGCTGACTTCCATCGTTCTTCGCGTTCTTTGTGGATGGTGGCGTTCAGTTGTTTTGTCCAATGTTTGGTTCAGGGTTTGCGTTCAAATGACTGGTTCTTGTACGGCATTTAGATGGCTGGTTCCAATATGGCGTTCAAATGATTGTTTTGGAAATTGCGTTCAAATATTTGATTCGGGAATTGGGTTCAAATGTTTGCTTAAGATATTGAGTTCACATTTTTGCTTAAGGAATTGCGTTCAAATTTGCTTAAGGAATTGTGTTCAAATGTTTGCTTAAGGAATTGTGTTCAAATGTTTGCTTCAGGAATTGCGCTCAAATGTTTGCTTAGGGTATTGCGCTCAAATTTTTGCTTAAGGAATTGCATTCAAATGTTTCCTTAAGGGGACCACCTCCCGGCCAGGCCAGATAGGGAGGGTTTGTGGTCGGGAAACCAATTTTTTTTTTTTTTTTTTTTTGGTTATTTGTGCTGCTAAGGGTACTGGCTTGCCAGGCACAAAAAATTATAGCTGAATTCGTATTACAAAAGGCCTAAAAATGCAATTTTCTACAGGTATATATGAGCCAAAATGTTCATTTACGTAAAAAAAGTCAAATATCATACTCATTTATTCAATATAACTTTTTCTTATAGTGCTATATTACATTACCGTACGATATCATTTAGTGATGGATATGACAATGCTTAGAAGCGCTGAAGAATCTTGGTAACAGTCAAACGAGCCAGTTACCCACAAAAATTGAAAGGTTGATTATACATAACTTAGTGCTCGTGATTTTTTTTTCGCAATTTTATGTAATTCTTTGTGCTATTGTTTATAAACTATAACTATGCCTCGTAGAAAGCATCAGAGACAACGTAAAATACAGTCAGAGACTCGGGCTATGCTTCTGAAGTAGTCAACATAGAAATCTTCAAAGGAACGTCATGTGGAGCCTGCCCATTGATACCCAAGCCCAGGGCACAAGATGCTAACATTTTAATGATTAGAACATTTCAGAGATGTCAGTGAACCAAAAATTCTGAAAATTAACTGTTCAAAGTGTTTTTTTGGGGTTTACGTGAATAAATATACTTGGTAACTTTCAAATGCGTTTTTCTCAAAACTTTGTTTTTCAGCTAAAAAGGTGCATTCAAAACCTTATAACTTTGCCAATTTTTAACTGATTTCAAAACATTTGGGCTCAAATGATTTGTAGATAAATTCTGCATAATTATCATTATATGCATTTTTGAAATTTTATGAATATTCAGTATGAGCTTATGTTTTTGTTCAACTTTTTTCAATTTTTTTTTCAAAATTTGGTATAAGCATTAGGTCAAAATGCAGAAAGAAAAAGGTATTTTTTTCCATTTCTGTAAAACGTTTTCTACAGAGTATACTTTCAGCTTTAAATTGATGTGTTTGTTTTGAAAATTGGTTAAAAATTAAGAGAGCCTTAGGGTTTTAAAAAAGGCTAAAAATGTTTGGCTCTGAAAGGAGAAAAATATTCATTAAAAAAAAAAACTAATGATCAGATTAGGCTGAAACTTACTGGGGAACCTCTTCTAAATGGTTTATATACGCTGTAAAAAAATGAAGTGGATAGCAGGAAAAAAAATTCTCCCTCCCCTATAGGGTGGAGGTGGTCCCCTAAAGGTATTGCGTTCAAATGTTTGCTTAAGGTATTGCGTTCAAATATTTGTTCCGATCATGACGTTCGAACGATTGTATCGAGCAATGCGTCCAAACGTCCTCAGTATCTTCGTATCTTAGATTGAACGTAACCTACTTTCCGAGTTGAGAACAACGTTCAACTTCTAAGAAGGTTGGGAACAACGAGGACTCTCTCTCTCTCTCTCTCTCTCTCTCCCCGCCCCCTTAGGTAGGGTTTTTTTTTTTTGTACAATTTCCTACCCACAAGTAGCGTCTGCTTTAAGTCAGCCAAAGAGACACATTTGCAATGTTTTTCTGCACTGGATTGTTACGGTCAGCTCGCACAAAATCGAAGCAAGAGCCTGTGCTGGCATGATATTACGGGCAATAGCGCTGTTATTAAGACGAAAACTTGATTTCACATTTGTATCACGCGAAGAAATTGTAACGCGAACTGATATCCCATATAAGTCAAATTCATTTTAGATTCGTATCGCGCGAAAAAATGTGCAATTCTAATTTTTATCACAAAACACAGGTTTATTGTAGCCCGGTCCATCAGTGAGAGGTTAAGTATACAACGGCCCAGGTACGCGACTACAAATCGTGGTGTTATCGGTCAAGATAATCAGGTCCCGAATTGCACATTAAAATGTAGAACTTCTTCATCTTCATTGGCAGCTGATATTGTTCAGAACGGTAGTTTCTGAATGCTGCAGTTTCTGAAACACAGCCGAAGGTTTTAGTATTGTTTCTATCTTATTTACAAAAGTGGTAATTCTCGTGATGAAATCTCTTAGCTGGAAAACACTGAGACAACACTAAAACGACATAGCCTGAGCAACGTGTAATTACTTGAAAGTTTCAATAAACTGCTTGTTTTCGTGTTATTTCCTTCAGTATAACAATTTTTAAGTAAAATAAATTTTTTCCTCAAAATTCGGGACCTCATTTTTCTTAATCTAAAGCCTGTATTCTTCCCCAATCTCAGTCCCACCTGTTTAAAACTCATTATTCTTATTACCAAGGGATTTTTTTACGTGTTTTCTTTATCGCTCTCATAATTCTTAAAAAAATTTTTCTTGATCACAAATTTATTACTCCTGTTTCTTACCTTCGCACGAAAGGTATAACTTATCTCTTTTTTTCTCTTTAAGAACTTCGAACCCCAGTCTATACGCTCCTCACTTTCCACTTATTTCTCACTTCTCTCAACCCTCATAAACTTAAAACTCACAACAGTTGATGAAGTAATCACAGTTAATTACAGCCACGTTACAGAGGGTAGAAGTTTTCACCACAGATTTCGTATAATAACAAGCAATCAATAGATCATGGATACCATGTTAAGATTAGGTTTGCCTCTCCGCCCCCCCCCCCCGGTCCCCCGCTCCTGGTCAAGTTGCGTGGAACATTATTCGCTTAATTGGTCCTAATTTGTGCACTTTTATTGTTGCACTTTACCTTCAAGTTGCTAAATATCTTGAAGTGTATGCCACTTTTAGGACTTAAAGGATATGATGAGAGTTCTGTTTATCAAATTTAGATGAATAAGCAATTATTAATATTTTTATTTACTATTTTTTCATCTCAGGTACCTGTTTTAAATCTCATTAAAAATGAACACCCAGTTTTTTTCATTATTTTAAGTATTTACATAAACATTCTCTATTTTTTTATCTCTTTGTTTATTCCTCAGTTCATCTTGATTTTTATCCAAGTTGGCTTGAATAAATTTCAGTTGTTTGTACACTTTCAGTTAAAATTCGCTCTACGTAACGTCTTTGCTTTTAACTTACGAGTGCAGTAAAACGTATGGCATCTTCCACAAAACACACACATATACACACAACACACACACACACACACACACACACACACACACACAAGAAAAGGAGTGAACAAAAAAATAATTAAGTTCACTGTCAGCAGCAGCTTTAAACCCGACCCTCTAGAGTTCAGAAGGTCGAAAGTTCTTGTCGCAGAGAAATAGTTTATGATCCTTATCAAACACAAATGCGGTTTTTCCTTATAGGCTAACTCTCGCCCCCTGACCTTTGAAACCTTGATTTATTGAAGCGTCTTCAGTTACGAACTAAGAAACGAAAAGAAAGTATTGATGTAAATAGAAATTTTTACAGTTCATCCAGCATTATGCTCGTTTTTCAGTGGTCTTGACTTCTGTTCGACAGACGTTCCAGCATTTCGTTGAATATCTGGAAATGATAAAAATTAAACATATTGTAGTACTGGTTGTATCAATCCTAGTAATTCGTAAAACAGACATTTATGTTCAAAAGAATATATAAATTATATGTTCACCAGTTAATACATTCATGTAGGTGAATCCGACATTCTTACACGAATGTATTTATGTGTAAACATGAAACTTATGCTTCTTAACACAAATTTCAGAAATATGAAAGTCTAAACATTGCTATATCCAGCCATATTATTTTAGTAATATCCAAGTCATCAAGGGAACGTCGAAACTTCTCTTTAAACTGAAACAGCTCCAAGTAAAAACTACTACTGTAGGATTTTACTATGCTATTCCACTCTGCCTCTCTATGAATATCCGGCTGTGTTTTCGAAACGTGAATTTTCGAAAGGCTGAATGGGAGCGCCCAGGTATTCCCTTCTTATCTGTAGCGGAGCGATTGCTGGTCGCGATTCACCTGTCCCAGGAGTAATTAGCCTGGCTTACCTGTAGAGCGTGAGATTTGCAAGTTAAATACGGTATATATATTTTTGGAGGGAGTTTCTAGATTTTAGGCAGGAAGTTTAAATATTAAGTTTAGTTC
>NC_089780.1:918286-925786 GCF_040412425.1 Macrobrachium rosenbergii
ACCCCATCATAACATCAGGTACCCGAGTGTGGACAGTGGACGCATAAAATTAGCGTGGTTAAGGTTAGTGAATTAAAACTCGCGAATACTCTCGCCGCGCATCGACTGTCAAAAATTCAGAAAGCACCCTACAACCCATAGAGTTGAGGAGAACCTTTATAGTGCAGCAGATTGCTGTAAAAATCGTTCAGATGGTAAACAAGCATGAAATTTGGCACAAAACATTCCTAAGACTACGCTCTCTTAAAAGGAGCACTGGCCACCTGAAAATCAAGATGGCTATTTTTTCAAAATGGCCGCCATCTATGTTCTAGATCACTGGTTTGGGAGCATCTATTGGATGGAATATGCCAGTTTTTTTAAACTACCTCGACTTTTAGGTTATAAAAATGTTCACATACCACACATTTTATTGAAAACCCTTACTAAATGATTTGTAACCAAGATGGCGTACAAAATGGATTTGCCATAAAAGTTTCTATCACAGCGCTGAACATAGAGACCAGCTGTTTTTATTTAATGGTATATTCATGTGATCAGACAGTTTAACTAATATGCTATTTTCAACTGAAAATAGTAATGGTGTGGTCACATACAACATTGTGTCTAAGACTGTAACCATAAAAGAAAAGAAGAAATACGGACTAAACACCAAGCAATCTATGTATAGGTCTCTCAACCTACACCTTTGAAAAATTCGAGGATAAGAAGGTAGGCATAGCATGACACGTTGGATGCTCAAGCTAGATTATCTACTGAAGAGAGGGCAATATTTATCTAGACTTCACATTTGCAAGTGCACAGGCTGTGCAGGAAGACCCAGCTTTAGCACTTGCACCTTTCCGACAGCCTGCTTTGCATCCCACATTTAGTAAGCTGTTGGCAACTCTTAGCTAAGGGCGAGTTGGTTGTCAGAGGACTTGCCATGCTTCACCAGACTTTGCCATCCCCACTCAGCAGGGTTCTCTGGCTGTGGCTGACACTGGGTGGCCTGCCCCACACACAGCCAGCCTGGTACGCAGCACGCTTGGTGTGTTGGAGGAGCTCCCTGGTTGGTGGAATGGCCTCAGCCCTTTGTTTCTTATGCCCATCCACAGTTGTTTTTCTGTATGACAAACCTCATATCAACTCTAGCCTCATCCACAGTCTGCCAGCAGTGCTGGATCTCCATACATAAGTAGAGCATGCCAAACCTCTGGCCCAGGACAACAGGTCATGCACAGGTCACTCTCTTCCACTCTGAGAGGGTTGACTCAGTTTGGAGAACACAGTGCAAACTTTATGTTCTGTGGCATATTTTTGCTGTCTTTTCACTGTCAGTGTTCTCCTTGGTGACATCACGTGGTGCTGAAATATGGAGATGCTAGTTCCATGGAAGGCGGTAGTGGCAGTCACTGTTGACAGTAGTTACCCAGATGGGTTGTGGTCGATGTTTGTCCATCACTGCAGTCCGGCAATTGACCTCACTTTCTCCACAACCCTTTTTCCAGTGTTCTCCTTGGTGGGGTGCAGTATTCCTGAGGAGTGGCAGTAATTGCAGATGGGTTGTGGTGATGTTGTCCATCACTGCAGTGGTGAACACCCTTTTCCTCCACATATTTGCTAACAATGGCATCTCTAACTGTGCAGAGACCTCCAGTACTCTGTCATAAGAGATACTGAGGCCATACTGATGTAGCATTTCAGCAGGTTTCTCTTCTGGTTTGGCATAGACTAGAGTCCCATGTAGACTGGGAATGGTGTTTCTCTGTCTTTGGGTGTCTATGAGTTGTTGCTCCCTCTTTGTATCCAGGAGTAGCAGTTGAACTGCATGAGCTGTGCAATGGCCAGGTCTGACTTTGATGCTCCAAATCGTAACTGTGACTTGATGTCAGCCCCATGCTCAACCATCCTACAAACTGGAGCAGGAGAGGAGGCACAGAATTTCGTACACAAGCCTCAGAAAATGTGCCATCAAACTGTGACTGATGATCAAGTATAGACTTTCTGAGAATATTTGCTGCTTTAGCAATGATAACTGCCTCTGAAAGATCAGATGATTGAGCAAGTGCTTTTCCACATCCTTTTGAAATGCAAGTAATACATCTCACCAGATTTATGAGCCTCAAGTTCTGGAATTTCTGCCAGAAGTTTGTCTTTGAGTCTCGTGGAATTTACACTTGGTGACTCTACACTATTGTTCCAGACGTTGTTGGTAGAGGTGTGGAAATATCTGCCAGCCGAAATGTGACTGGATCATCTGAACAAGGTTGTTTTCAACAATGTATGTCATCAGTTCTGACAGAACTAGTGGATACACATCTGATTCTGACTCAGTGCTACCTTGGTCTTTCTCAAGGCTCCTCAGGTAGGACCTTTTTCTGTTGTGGAGGCACAAAAGACAGGCATGGTGATACGCAAACTCCTGTGCAATGACATCCCCACCAGTCAACTAGCAAAGAGCTTGCCATCACTAAGTATCTCTGCACATTCCGCAATTTCAAGTCAAGGCCCTTAGTACTAGCCTGTCTGAGATCAGATGCAGGTGCCACTTTCTCTGAAAATGCAAACTTCATTGTCATGACTGGTTCAGCGCAGTTTTGCGACTAGTCTCAGTGTTGCTGGTCTGGTCATTGGATTGTCGCTTTCTTGCACGGTCCAATTTGTGTTGTTAAACAACAAGCGACAGTTCACATGGTATTTTGCTGCATTTTCCTGAAGTGGCCTCTATGCCCATCACCTTCATCAGCCTTGCTGGATCCATTATCAGTGGCATTTCATTAAGTTCACTGAACATGGGAATGTTCCTTGCCAGCATTGTGTACCCATCATGGTCTAGGACATGATGACTTGGAGAGTGATGTCAAGTGCTCACCTCTTTTGTCCTTCTGGCAAAGACAACACAAACTCAGTTTGTTTTCTACTACTCAATATTGGATTGGCATCACATTCTGCCATGATTTCACTTTTGATTAAGGCCGAGGGTTATCCTTTTACCACCTTAAACAAAGCACACATTCCTGTATGGGATTCAACTAGGTTCGGTCTCCCTACACCTAGCCCGATCATTCATCCAGTGCCATTTAAGTCCCGTGTGATCTGTACACAATCGGGTAAGTACATGAACCATCATGTACAGCCCCCATACCCTTGGCTCGGCTCTCCAGCGCTGGCACATCCTGTCTATTCAGGTGCGGCTATCTAACTATAGCTGGTCTGGGGCTGTTAGAAAGCATTTGGGACACTAAACTAAACTATACTACAACTACTAGTCTAAGACTACAGGATTAGTAAAGCTGGATTAGCTGGCACTGAACCCCATGCTGAGTTACACAGCAGTGATGTCACCAGTGTGCCTGGTTGTGTGCAGACATACACTCTTTTACATTTATTAATTTTCCTTCAAAATTGATGAGTTATTCGAAAGAGATGGCCTCATTAGGATCTAAAACCACAGAAACCAAGATCCATGCTTAAAACGATAATTGTTGAACGGGCATTATTTCTCATTATAATTATTGTTTCTACCTTTTTCTTGGCAGCCATATAGCCCCATATTTAAAAGGTAAACTGTACTGGGAAGCTACAGAAACATAATATTCACAAGAAATAGTATGGAAGAGCTTTACCATATTGCTAGAAGCAAATACATGCCATTCTAGTGAAAAATTAGCCAAAATCTGTCGATACTGGCCGCCATCTTGGAATTTGGCCGCCATATTAAATTTTTGCGTGGCCAGCGCCCTTTTCTGATAGAGGGAACTTTAAAGAGCACTTGTGCAAAATTTCATGCTTGTTTCACTATCTGAACGATTCTTATGAAATATGCAATTATCTGCTGCACTATTAGCAAGGTAATTATAGATGTGGTTAAAAACTTCCAAAAAAAAAAAGGAAATGAAAATCTATTAACATTAATGTGTCCAGTGACTAGTTATCCTGAGGTGATTCCGGTGAGAAGTATAAGTGCAAAGGTAATTGCTGAGAAGTTGGTGGAGTTTTTCTCAGTTTAGTATACCAGAAATTGTGCAAAGTGATAGAGGAACGAACTTTATCAAAATTATTCCAAATGTGATGAACTTGTTGGAGTAAAACAACAGTTATCAACTGTTATATCCAGAGACTCAAGGAGCCTTGGAAAGGTTCCACCAGACATTGAAAAGTATGTTAACTAAGTATTGTAATGAATCAGGAAGAGAATGGGATGCTGGTTTACCTTTAATGTTATTTGAAGTTAGAATGCTTATCATACAAATATGGGATGTTCACCAAATGAAATGATTTTTGGTCAGACATTAGAGGTCCATTGAAGATTCTTGCTGAGAACTGGGAAGAAAAATCAAGAGGAAATCCAAGGAGAATATGTGAAGAATTTGAGGAAAAGATTAAGAGAAATTAGAAAATTCTCTTTAGAAAATTTGAAAAATAAGTCAAGAGAAATGAAAAGAAAATATGATGCTAAAAACTAAGCTAAGAAATTTTAGTATTGACAACAAGTTCTAGTGTTCTTACCAGTGAAAAGATTTCCCTTTACCAGTAAGTTTCAAAGGTCCTTATAGGATAATAGAGAAGTTAAGTGGTCGAAGTTATGTAATTGAAACACCAGGAAGAAGGAAACGACAGAGGAAAATACATGTGAATCTTTTGAAAACTTACTTCTCATAGACTAAAACTGAAACAGTGTCAATAACACAGACAACTTCATCTACAGAGGACGATGATGGCTCTTGAATTGGGAGCTGAAAGCAAGATGAACAATTCTTCAATATTAGAAAATTTGGAAGATAAACTAAAACATCTGAGTGTTGAGCAAAGTAGTGAATTAATGAAGTGATTCAAAGTTTATCTGAAATTTTTGCAGATATACCTAGGCGTACCAATCTGACAAAGCATGAGATAAAGATCAGAGAAGATGGAAAACCTTTTAAAATGAGAGCTTATCGCTTATCGCTTATCACCTTTTCATCGAGATGTTTTGAAGAAAGAAGTTGAATATTTGTTTGCAGCATGGGTTAGCAGAACCCAGTTCAAGTCGTTATAGTTCTCCTTGTGTGTTAGTGAAGAAACCAGATGGCTCATTTAGGATGTGTACTGATTATAGGAAATTGAATTCCATCAGATTAAAATGACAATTATCCCTTGCCTCTTATTGATCAATTACTTGATAATATTGGGCAAGCCAAATTTGTTTCAAGATAGACTTGTCCAAAGGATATCAAATTCCCTTAGATGAGAATGCTAAGTTGCTGTCAGCTTTCGTTACTCCATTTGGACTGTATCAATACACTGTTTTGCCGTTTGGTCTGATGAATGTACCTGCAACATTCCAGCGGAGTGATGGATCAACTACTAGGATCAATAGAAGGAGTGGGTGTATACCTTGATGACATTGTGATTTATTCTAATACATGGGAAGAACATCTGAAGATATTAAGGAAAGTGTTCAGAAACTACGGAAGCAGGACTAACAATCAACTTACAAAAACTGAGCTTGGAAAGGCAACTGTACAGTATCTAGGATATTTGAAGTTGGAAAAGGCCTTCTCACTCCTATTGATGCTAATGTAGAAGGTATCCGTAAGGCTACCCCTCCTGCTACAAAGGAAACAGCTACAAAGATTTTTGGGCATGGCTGGATTTTATCGCCGATTCTGTCCAAATTTCTCAGCTGTAGTAGCTCCCTTAACTGACTTAACCAGTCCTAAAAGAAAGTTTGTTTGGACTCCAGAGTGTCAAGAATCATTTGAGAAGGTTAAAGCCATATTAACTTCAAGACCAGTGCTTCAAACTCCAGACTTCAATAAAAGTTTGTGATACAAGTTGATGCATCTGACTGTGGAATTGGAGCATTTTCTACTTCAAGAAGATGACAACAGAATCTTCCATCCAGTATGTTTCATGTCTTCAAAGTTGAAAAAGCATCAGAAAATTTACTCAACAATCGAAAAGAAACATTAGCATTAATCACAGCATTGAAAAAGTTTGAAGTGTATGTGAACCGACCTAGGAATGAAGAAATTTTAGTGTTGTCGGATCACAACCCAATCTCATTCATCAATAAGATGAAAAATAATAATATGAGATTGACCAGGTGGTCTTTATGCCTGCAACCATATAATGTAAAAGGTAAACACATTTTAGGAAAAGATAATGTCATGCAGATTATTTATCCAGTTGTGAATCGTTGGATTCAAACCCGGGATAAGTAATCTTGGGATTTCATGATGTTGCCTTGTAATGCATATATCCTCCTATAATTTTGACATATTTACTTTTTTTCATGTGTTATGTGTAATGATAATGATTGTTGAAGTGTCATATTTAGTTTGGCATCATATCTCAAAAGAACTAATGGTTAAATAACTTAATAGCGTAATTTAGAATTAATAATACAATTTTAATAGTAACATAGTTTAGAATGAATAATGTCTTTCTTGATATAAGCGTAGTATATGAACATGTGTGTGTCCAGCAAAGACTTGTATCATTTCAATTGTAATCAGTTGAGAAAAGAGAGAATGCTTTGTTTCGAGTTAACATGATGGCAGGTTGGGATTACAAATGCTGATTCGTCCCATACGAGCACAAGACGAGTGATTTCATGTTGTTACATGCATTGTTCGAGTCACGTATGCCACTTTGAGAGAAAGAATACATGTCTTGATCAGTTATGCCATATTTTGTAAGATTGCATTCAAAAAATTTTGCTGGGAGGACGTAACTTTCCTTCTAGAAATTTCTCCATTGTTTCTCGCCCCCAAAATGCTTTAATGACGTCAGCTCCCTGCTTCTAGAACTTCCCTTTTGTATCTCGCACCCAAAATGCTTTTATGACATCATGTAATTGTTTCACGTGTTACTGGAATTCTAAAATCTGTTTCATTCTCATTTCTGAAACCAATTAGTTTGGTTCCATCTCTCACTCTCTCATTCTTAGAAAGAGATTACTTTAAACATAGTGTTTTGTGGTCACGTATTAGCATTAACTTTTGAGATCTAAATTTAGTAAAGTTATTTAATTTGTAATGGCGCCTGGTAAAAAAATGTGTTTTGTGGCAACGCAGCTGCAGCAAGTAATTTTACAGAGATTTTCACAAGTTTGTGTAAGGTAATGTGAATTTTACTTATTAATACCATGGTATGATAAGTTAGGAAATTGTGCCTGAGTGAAATTGTTAATGATAAATCTCATATGTATTTTTGTGTGTTTTTCTATTTACAATCGTAGCATTTTAAATATTTCTTGATAATTTAACATTGCATACTTGATTTAATATTTCATTTATTAAGATTTTCTTTTCAAATCTTGAGTAATTCTTGATAGTTTAAATTTTGCTTGATTAATTTAAATTCCTGATAAAGTTTTTGTGAGTTAGATTTGTTTCATAATTTAATTCAAGAATTAATAAAGTGTCGTGTTATTTTCAAGTAATAATAAATTTTTCAGATTGTGAATTCTAGTTATAAACTTTGAATTTGAAAATAAATTTTTGTATTTAACATTTTTAGAAAAACAGTGTT
>NC_089780.1:930786-938286 GCF_040412425.1 Macrobrachium rosenbergii
TCCAAAATTTCCATTCAGCGAAATTTGTACTGAACCAAATGTATCCTTTGCTCCCTGGAAATCATTAGAGGATTTGCATTTAGTAGAGTCAGAATTATTGTTAAGACAGTCTTATAAGTTAACAATAAAAGCATTGCGGCCATCGTCATTTGAAAAACAAAACGTGAATTTAGTCCTAAAAATTTTTAATGAATATATTATTCAAGCAATGCGAAATATTGGGAAAGAGAAAAAATCGCCTAATTACAATGATACAGCAAATTTTATAGAGATATTTTGGATTTGGTGGTCAATAGTTAATGTAAAGTCAATATTCAAAGGGAAAAGAATTAATAATGAATACTGTACCCCACTTACGTGTGATGAAAATGATAGAAAATACAATTTTCTGTTAAGATTTCTAGACTGGTTAGATAATTGGGAGAAAATTCCAGGAGGAAAATTAACAAGGGAAACATTCACATCGTTAAAGCACACAACGTATGCAATTATTGAATTAACCAAATATTGCAAAGATGAGCTTAATCTGAATTATATTCTTCCAGGAAAATTTCAAACAGATCATTTGGAATCCAGATTTGGGGAATATCGACAACTTGCTGGGGGAAATTATAACATATCAGTTAGGCAAATGTTTGAATGCGAGAAGAAAATTAGAAAAATATCATTAATGAAAATGGTTTTACCCTTCCAGGGAAAAGGTATCACACTAAAAAATTTTATTGAGATAAATTGGGCAAACATGAATAACTCTGAAATAGATGAATCTTCTGATATTGATATTAAGGTAACACAACATGATATAGAAGGATGTAATGGTGTTCTTCCTGTTATAACTTATTTAGCAGGTTACTGTTGTTACAGTGTAAATAGAAAAATGAAATGCAAATCATGCCTAGAGATCTTAACAAGAGCTGAAGTTACCAACGAAGAGGAAGACCAGGATTCGAATTTAGATTATACAAAGGGTGTCAGCAGAGGGTCCTTGTTTTTCCCTGACAGCGCAACAATAAATATAGTGAGATACAACTATATCATTGTAAATAAACTCACTCAGAATGACTCGTTCAAATCTTCAAGAAACCAGAGGCAGCTTGTTATGAATATCACTCTCGATATTCTAAAGGAAGATGATGCTCATTTCCATTTGGAAGAATGTGAGAATGGTCATCCACTAGAGAAAATAGAAAAAATGATTGTCTGGGCATCAACGAATTCTCTCTTAAATAACTATTGTCAGAAGGAAAATGACTCTATTCAAGCACAGAAAACACAAGTGTCTAAAGAAAATAAGAGAAAACTGCAGACTTTAGCAAAGTAAGCGCATAATTATTTTATTGCATGTTTTTAGTATATATGTGTGTGTATGTATACATTTTTTTGTAAGAGGTCAGGCCCATACACACACACACACATTTATATATATATATATATATATATATATATATATATATATATATATATATATATATATATATATATATATATATATATATATATATATATATATATATATATATATATATATATATATATATATATATATATATATATATATATATATATATATATATATATATATATATATATATATATATATATATATATATATATATATATATATATATATATATATATATATATATATATATATATATATATATATATATATATATATAATCACTGCAGACTAGGCCTATAGGGGAACTGCAGTATAAAAATAAAAAACGCGCCATGCTAGCTACCTCTGGGGTGGTGGGGAAAAGTTATCTAGTTAAATGTGTAGTTTTCTTTTATTTCACTTCAAAATTAATTTTGCAGAATATATGCCCTTGCTCTCTCTCTCTTTGTACAGTATTTCTCACTCTTATACCATATAGCATATTCATACATACCTGCATACATGCATACATACATACATACATTTTTATATATATATATATATATATATATATATATATATATATATATATATATATATATATATATATATATATATGTATGTATGTATGTATGTATGTATGTATGTACGAATGCATAAAACCTTCAGGTAATGAGTTCCTCACAGACTTACAATGTCACCAGCCCACCCAGTGTTTGATGGCCAGGTCAGCCTACTTAGGACGACGCGGCCGGAGGGTGAATAGGCCTCCTTCTCTCGGTGGCCTTGCCAGTAGGCGCGCACCTGTGACGTCACAGTGCGGGGAACCGAGCGACCGACGATCTCACCATATGTTACTCCTGTTATTCCGTCTTGGGGTTTAGCTTCGACTTAAGCTCACGAGAGATACAGAGGTGTTGAGGAAGACTGGGTGTTTAACTGTGGAACTAGTTGTTTAATCAGGAGTGATTCCAAGATTGCTAAATATTGTTCGTTAGAGTTTGGCCTATAATTTTAAAATCTTTGTAGTTTATGTCATATTTACATTTCTGTGCAAGTTCACGTATATATGAAAATTCAGGATTAGTCAATTTGACGCCTGTTCTATAGCTAACGCCTCGATGAGAGTCCAATCTCACTTTGAGTAACCTCCGTGTGGAGCCGACGTACTTCCCAAGATTACATCTAGGGCAATTAAATAAATATACGACTCCTGAGGCCATTAGTGGCAAGATCTAGAGAAACAGGTCTCGTACTCCCATGTGCTGACGTCACGGTTCCCGGTCCCGCGCTCTCTCTCTCTCTCTCACGATTCACTCGAATGTCAACTGGTGGACGCCAAGATCTTGATTGACGCGGAGCAAATATTTTCCTATGTGTTGATAGTGACTTGATGCCAGATAACTGTGCTGTTTACGGCTGCAATAACCGCTACAGCAACACAAGAGAAAGGGGATTAGCTTTTTCAGTTTCCAGAACGATAAGAAACAAGGGTAAAATGGATAATTGCATGCAAGCGGACTGACCCGATTAACACCAAATATCCCCTCATTTGCTCATCACATTTTAAAGATGATGATTTCAAAGACGAATTGAAATCCCGCCTTCTTAATGTTCCGAAAAAACAGTTGAAGAATGATGCTGTGCCTTCAGTTTGTCTGCATAAAGGTACTGCATGATAGCTACCATGCATTGCATTGCCAGTGACAGTATGTTGGTAAGACAGGAGTAGCCCAATTTTGGTAGCCATTTTCCTGATACTTTGCACCAGTGTCAGCATCGTTTTAGGTTTACCAGGAAACATTTTATTCAAAACAAGAATTATCTATATATTTCGAAACGTTTACCTGCAATTGCAGAAAAGTAAAGTCCCCTTACAATTGTCTGAAATAAATATTCAGTTAGGCCTACGTCTAGGAAGCAACTTGTAGATGATTTCATAATCTATTAAACATGAGTTGGCCAAATATTATAATTCTCTGTTTAACACTTATGACACTTTTTTTCTTTAATGAAACAGGTAATGTCTGTGCATATTGTCTGAAATAAATATCCAGTATATATATATATATATATATATATATATATATATATATATATATATATATATATATATATATATATATATATATATATATATATATATATATATATATATATATATATATATACAACACCCACACATGCATAGGTAAATGAACTGGTTTTCTAGATAGGACATTTAATAATATAAGGATTACTGATATTTCAGGCATAATAGCAGCAAGTTCTGGAAGAGAAGATAGGGCAACTAAGCGTAGCAGAAAGAGGGAAATAGGCGAACTGCTTTGTGATGGAAATGAAACTTTAGCAGGTGGAGACAGACAGCTGGGCTTCAGTTTCAGGAGATAATGATAACTACGAAAATGGAGAACAACGGATACAAACTTTAGAAAGAGAATAAGCAATTGAGAGAAACAATGAATTCTGATATGATTAGGGAGCTAGAGCGTATCTTAACGCCTATGTTTAGTAAAACACAAATTCAAGCTTTGATTAGCCAGAAGAGAGTCTTACGGACAGATGATGACATATCCAAAGCATTATGTGTTTCAAGCAGCTCATGGTGAAACACTGAGACTCAGGGAAGGAAAATGGTGTTTCAGAAGGCTGACATCTGAGCTTCAGTTGGCAGTAAAAGATTTACCAAGTGAAATTGTAATTTATTTTGCAAGAATAAGTATTTTTTTCAGAATGAGGTATTTAAATAGAAATATTAAGAGTAGGCCATATAGTATATCTAGAACTAGGGTAAAGAGAATGAAAAAAATCATGTAAAAAAATGTTTCAAGGTAATACAAACGCATGAACATGTAATTTGGTATGTCATGCTATTTTGGAGGTTTATAATTATATCGCATGAAGCACCAATTTATTTAGTTATGTTTATAAAACAAATATTAAAGGAAAAAAAATCTTTTCAACTGATATCCTTTTTGTTAAAAATTCCGAGTATTTTGATCAAAGTCATAAAAACTTTATGCGCGATTGGTTATGTCAGCGGGAGGGAGGACTGACCGGGAGAGATGACGTCATCGCCTCGCGGGAGTACGAGACCTGTTTCTCTAGATCTTGATTAGTGGATCAAGTTTTTCCTTATGTTTAAATACATATCGAATACTCATTGGTTTGCAGGGTATCTCGGCTAACAACTTCAATTCACGATAGAAAATTTGGTTAAAAAGAAATGGGACACTTGCATACAATCGTAATTGTCACTCGGTCTGAGCCTTCAGCACCTTCATCACTCCTCCGTATCCTTTGTACTTTTCATTTATATTATTTGTATATATTTTTTAACTGTTAATTTTTAGTCCGACTTTGTTATTTTAACTTTAATATTCTCTTTTTATTGCTTGAAAATAGGACTTTTACGTCTTAAAACGTTGCAGCAATAATAAAGTACTTTGAAAAGGAATAAATGACTGATAATTCACCATAATGATATATATTCATAATATATATATATATATATATATATATATATATATATATATATATATATATATATATATATATATATATATATATATATATATATATATATATATATATATATATATATATATATATATATATATATATATATATATATATATGTATATGGATATGAATATATATATATATATATATATATATATATATATATATATATATATATATATATATATATATATATATATATATATATATATATATATATATATATATATATATATATATATATATATATATATATATATATATATATATATATATATATATATATGAAAATAAGAAGGCCCATAAAACACTATTTAAACGTTGAAACCATATATTTCGGGCACTTGTTTCTGTGCCCCTGTTCACTGGTAGAATATGGGCAGGTGGAAAGTTACAATGGTATATATACAAAAACATGAAGGTGTGGCCTTAGGCCTCCGATGTTATGGAGGTGGCGTTTCTTAAGAAGGAGGAGAGTACAAGATACCATGTAGCAATTGTCATGAAATCTATGTAGGCGAGACAGGTAGATCGCTCTCCCAAAGAATAACAGAGCACAAAAGATCAGTACGTTACGCTTCGGAGAGTTAGGGAATTTTCCTACATATCAGAAATACAGGGCATGTCATTAACTGGAGTGGGGCGGAGTTGGTTTTCAAGAGTAGCTGTCCGTACAAAAGAAAGATGCTGGAATCTGCTATCATCAATCAAACCAACAATATGAACCTGTCAGGAGGACATTGGAAATTGGACGCCATCGACACCTTAATCCTCAAACCCCTCCTGAAGAAGATGACCCAAGAAACGCGACCGCCAGATCCATCGCCAAACGGGAGCTAATGAGGCCAAAACCACTAGGGAATTTGGTCACTCTCCTCCTTCTTAAGAAACGCCACCTCCATAACATCGGAGGCCTAAGGCCACACCTTCATGTTTTTGTATATATACCATTGTAACTTTCCACCTGCCCATATTCTACCAGTGAACAGGGCACAGAAACAAGTGCCCGAAATATATGGTTTCAACGTTTAAATAGTGTTTTATGGGCCTTCTTATTTTCATTATATTATATATATATATATATATATATATATATATATATATATATATATATATATATATATATATATATATATATATATATATATATATATATATATATATATATATATATATATATATATATATATATATATATATATATATATATATATATATATATATATATATATATATATATATATATATTCATATATATATATATATATATATATATATATATATATATATATATATATATATATATATATATATATATATATATATATATATATATATATATATATATTCATATATATACATATATATATATATATATATATATATATATATATATATATATATATATATATATATATATATATATATATATATATATATATATATCATTATGAAGGTGAATTATCAGTCATTTATTCCTTTTCAAAGTACTTTATTATTGCTGCAACGTTTTAAGACGTAAAAGTCCTATTTTCAAGCAATAAAAAGAGAATATTAAAGTTAAAATAACAAAGTCGGACTAAAAATTAACAGTTAAAAAATATATACAAATAATATAAATGAAAAGTACAAAGGATACGGAGGAGTGATGAAGGTGCTGAAGGCTCAGACCGAGTGACAATTACGATTGTATGCAAGTGTCCCATTTCTTTTTAACCAAATTTTCTATCGTGAATTGAAGTTGTTAGCCGAGATACCCTGCAAACCAATGAGTATTCGATATGTATTTAAACATAAGGAAAAACTTGATCCACTAATCAAGATCTAGAGAAACAGGTCTCGTACTCCCGCGAGGCGATGACGTCATCTCTCCCGGTCAGTCCTCCCTCCCGCTGACATAACCAATCGCGCATAAAGTTTTATGACTTTGATCAAAATACTCGGAATTTTTAACAAAAAGGATATCAGTTGAAAAGATTTTTTCCTTTAATATTTGTTTTATAAACATAACTAAATAAATTGGTGCTTCATGCGATATAATTATAAACCTCCAAAATAGCATGACATACCAAATTACATGTTCATGCGTTTGTATTACCTTGAAACATTTTTTACATGATTTTTTCATTCTCTTTACCTAGTTCTAGATATACTATATGGCCTACTCTTAATATTTCTATTTAAATACCTCATTCTGAAAAAATACTTATTCTTGCAAAATAAATTACAATTTCACTTGGTAAATCTTTTACTGCCAACTGAAGCTCAGATGTCAGCCTTCTGAAACACCATTTTCCTTCCCTGAGTCTCAGTGTTTCACCATGAGCTGCTTGAAACACATAATGCTTTGGATATGTCATCATCTGTCCGTAAGACTCTCTTCTGGCTAATCAAAGCTTGAATTTGTGTTTTACTAAACATAGGCGTTAAGATACGCTCTAGCTCCTAATCATATCAGAATTCATTGTTTCTCTCAATTGCTTATTCTCTTTCTAAAGTTTGTATCCGTTGTTCTCCATTTTCGTAGTTATCATTATCTCCTGAAACTGAAGCCCAGCTGTCTGTCTCCACCTGCTAAAGTTTCATTTCCATCACAA
>NC_089780.1:948286-1065786 GCF_040412425.1 Macrobrachium rosenbergii
AACGATTCACAACTGGATAAATAATCTGCATGACATTATCTTTTCCTAAAATGTGTTTACCTTTTACATTATATGGTTGCAGGCATAAAGACCACCTGGTCAATCTCATATTATTATTTTTCATCTTATTGATGAATGAGATTGGGTTGTGATCCGACAACACTAAAATTTCTTCATTCCTAGGTCGGTTCACATACACTTCAAACTTTTTCAATGCTGTGATTAATGCTAATGTTTCTTTTTCGATTGTTGAGTAAATTTTCTGATGCTTTTTCAACTTTGAAGACATGAAACATACTGGATGGAAGATTCTGTTGTCATCTTCTTGAAGTAGAACAGCTCCAATTCCACAGTCAGATGCATCAACTTGTATCACAAACTTTTTATTGAAGTCTGGAGTTTGAAGCACTGGTCTTGAAGTTAATATGGCTTTAACCTTCTCAAATGATTCTTGACACTCTGGAGTCCAAACAAACTTTCTTTTAGGACTGGTTAAGTCAGTTAAGGGAGCTACTACAGCTGAGAAATTTGGACAGAATCGGCGATAAAATCCAGCCATGCCCAAAAATCTTTGTAGCTGTTTCCTTGTAGCAGGAGGGGTAGCCTTACGGATACCTTCTACATTAGCATCAATAGGAGTGAGAAGGCCTTTTCCAACTTCAAATCCTAGATACTGTACAGTTGCCTTTCCAAGCTCAGTTTTTTGTAAGTTGATTGTTAGTCCTGCTTCCCGTAGTTTCTTGAACACTTTCCTTAATATCTTCAGATGTTCTTCCCATGTATTAGAATAAATCACAATGTCATCAAGGTATACACCCACTCCTTCTATTGATCCTAGTAGTTGATCCATCACTCGCTGGAATGTTGCAGGTACATTCATCAGACCAAACGGCAAAACAGTGTATTGATACAGTCCAAATGGAGTAACGAAAGCTGACAGCAACTTAGCATTCTCATCTAAGGGAATTTGATATCCTTTGGACAAGTCTATCTTGGAAACAAATTTGGCTTGCCCAATATTATCAAGTAATTGATCAATAAGAGGCAAGGGATAATTGTCAGCCACACTGATGGAATTCAATTTCCTATAATCAGTACACATCCTAAATGAGCCATCTGGTTTCTTCACTAACACACAAGGAGAACTATAACGACTTGAACTGGGTTCTGCTAACCCATGCTGCAACAAATATTCAACTTCTTTCTTCAAAACATCTCGATGAAAAGGTGATAAGCGATAAGCGATAAGCTCTCATTTTAAAAGGTTTTCCATCTTCTCTGATCTTTATCTCATGCTTTGTCAGATTGGTACGCCTAGGTATATCTGCAAAAATTTCAGGGAAACTTTGAATCACTTCACTTAATTCACTACTTTGCTCAACACTCAGATGTTTTAGTTTATCTTCCAAATTTTCTAATATTGAAGAATTGTTCATCTTGCTTTCAGCTCCCAATTCGTAGCCATCATCGTCCTCTGTAGATGAAGTTGTCTGTGTTATTGACACTGTTTCAGTTTTAGTCTATGAGAAGTAAGTTTTCAAAAGATTCACATGTATTTTCCTCTGTCGTTTCCTTCTTCCTGGTGTTTCAATTACATAACTTCGACCACTTAACTTCTCTATTATCCTATAAGGACCTTGAAACTTACTGGTAAAGGGAAATCTTTTCACTGGTAAGAACACTAGAACTTGTTGTCCAATACTAAAATTTCTTAGCTTAGTTTTAGCATCATATTTTCTTTTCATTTTCTCTTGACTTATTTTCAAATTTTCTAAAGAGAATTTTCTAATTTCTCTTAATCTTTTCCTCAAATTCTTCACATATTCTCCTTGGATTTCCTCTTGATTTTCTTCCCAGTTCTCAGCAAGAATCTTCAATGGACCTCTAATGTCTCGACCAAAAATCATTTCATTTGGTGAACATCCCATATTTGCTTGATAAGCATTCCTAACTTCAAATAACATTAAAGGTAAACCAGCATCCCATTCTCTTCCTGATTCATTACAATACTTAGTTAACATACTTTTCAATGTCTGGTGGAACCTTTCCAAGGCTCCTTGAGTCTCTGGATGATAAGCAGTTGATAACTGTTGTTTTACTCCTAACAAGTTCATCACATTTGGAATAATTTTGAAGTAAAGTTCGTTCCTCTATCACTTTGCACAATTTCTGGTATACTAAACTTGGAGAAAAACTCCACCAACTTCTCAGCAATTACCTTTGCACTTATACTTCTCACCGGAATCACCTCAGGATAACTAGTCACTGGACACATTAATGTTAATAGATTTTCATTTCCTTTCTTTGTTTTCGGAAGTGGCCCAACCACATCTATAATTACCTTGCTAATAGTGCAGCAGATAATTGCATATTTCATAAGAATCGTTCAGATAGTGAAACAAGCATGAAATTTTGCACAAGTGCTCTTTAAAGTTCCCTCTATCAGAAAAGGGCGCTGGCCACGCAAAAAATTTAATATGGCGGCCAAATTCCAAGATGGCGGCCAGTATCGACAGATTTTGGCTAATTTTTCACTAGAATGGCATGTATTTGCTTCTAGCAATATGGTAAAGCTCTTCCATACTATTTCTTGTGAATATTATGTTTCTGTAGCTTCCCAGTACAGTTTACCTTTAAATATGGGGGCTATATGGCTACCAAGAAAAGGTAGAAACAATAATTATAATGAGAAATAATGCCCGTTCAACAATTATCGTTTTAAGCATGGATCTTGGTTTCTGTGGTTTTAGATCCTAATGAGGCCATCTCTTTCGAATAACTCATCAATTTTGAAGGAAAATTAATAAATGTAAAAGAGTGTATGTCTGCACACAACCAGGGCACACTGGTGACATCACTGCTGTGTAACTCAGCATGGGGTTCAGTGCCAGCTAATCCAGCTTTACTAATCCTGTAGTCTTAGACTAGTAGTTGTAGTATAGTTTAGTTTAGTGTCCCAAATGCTTTCTAACAGCCCCAGACCAGCTATAGTTAGATAGCCGCACCTGAATAGACAGGATGTGCCAGCGCGGGAGAGCCGAGCCAAGGGTATGGGGGCTGTACATGATGGTTCATGTACTTACCCGGATTGTGTACAGATCACACGGGACTTAAATGGCACTGGATGAATGATCGGGCTAGGTGTAGGGAGACCGAACCTAGTTGAATCCCATACAGGAATGTGTGCTTTGTTTAAGGTGGTAAAAGGATAACCCCTCGGCCTTAATCAAAAGTGAAATCATGGCAGAATGTGATGCCAATCCAATATTGAGCAGTAGAAAAACAAACTGGAGTTTGTGTTGTCTTTGTCAGAAGGACAAAAGAGGTGAGCACTTGACATCCTCCAAGTCATCATGTCCTAGACCATGATGGGTACACAATGCTGGCAAGGAACATTCCCATGTTCAGTGAACTTAATGAAATGCCACTGATAATGGATCCAGCAAGGCTGGATGAAGGTGATGGCATAGAGGCCACTCTCAGGAAAAATGCAGCAAAATACCATGTGAACTGTCGCTTGTTGTTTAACAACACTAAATTGGACCGTGCAAGAAAGCGACAATCCAATGACCAGACCAGCAACACTGAGACTAGTCGTGCAAAACTGCGCCGAACCAGTCATGACAATGAAGTTTGCATTTTCTGTGAGAAAGTGGCACCTGCATCTGATCTCAGACAGGCTAGTACTAAGGGCCTTGACTTGAAATTGCGTGAATGTGCAGAGATACTTAGTGATGGCAAGCTCCTTGCTAAGTTGACTGGTGGGGATGTCATCGCACAGGAGTTTAAGTATCACCATGCCTGTCTTTGTGCCCTCTACAACAGAAAAAGGTCCTACCTGAGGAGCCTTGAGAAAGACCAAGGTAGCACTGAGTCAGAATCAGATGTGTATCCACTAGTTCTGTCAGAACTGATGACATACATTGTTGAAAACAACCTTTGTTCAGATGATCCAGTCACATTTCGGCTGGCAGATATTTGCCACCTCTACCAACAACGTCTGGAACAATTAGGTGTAGAGTCACCAAGTGTAAATTCCACGAGACTCAAAGACAAACTTCTGGCAGAAATTCCAGAACTTGAGGCTCATAAATCTGGTAGAGATGTATTACTTGCATTTCAAAAGGATGTGGGAAAAGCACTTGCTCAATCATCTGATCTTTCAGAGGCAGTTATCATTGCTAAAGCAGCAAATATTCTCAGAAAGTCTATACTTGATCATCAGTCACAGTTTGATGGCACATTTTCTGAGGCTTGTGTACGAAATTCTGTGCCTCCTCTCCTGCTCCAGTTTGTAGGGATGGTTGAGCATGGGGCTGACATCAAGTCACAGTTACGATTTGGAGCATCAAAGTCAGACCTGGCCATTGCACAGCTCATGCAGTTCAACTGCTACTCCCGATACAAAGAGGGAGCAACAACTCATAGACACTCCAAAGACAGAGAAACACCATTCCCAGTCTACATGGGACTCTCAGTCTATGCCAAAACCAGGAAGAGAAACCTGGTTGAAATGCTACATCAGTATGGCCTCAGTATCTCTTATGACAGAGTACTGGAGGTCTCTGCACAGTTAGGAGATGCCACAGTTAGCAAATATGTGGAGGAGGGTGTGGTCTGTCCCCCAGTACTGCGAAAAGGGTTGTTCACCACTGCAGTGATGGACAACATCGACCACAACCCATCTGCAACTACTGCAACTACTGCCACTACCTCCTTCCATGGAACTAGCATCTCCATATTTCAGCACCCCACCAAGGAGAACACTGGACAGGAAAGACAGCAACTAAAGTTTGCACTGTGTTCTCCAAACTGAGTCACTACCCTCTCAGAGTGGAAGAGAGTGACCTGAAGGTCCTGGAGAGGTTTGTCATACTTATGTATGAAAGATCCAGCACTGCTGGCACTGTGGATGAGGCTAGACTTGATATGTTTGCCAGAAAACAAAGGGCATATGAGGCCATTCCACCAACCAGGGGAGCTCTCCTCCAACACACCAAGCGTGCTGCGTACCAGGCTGGTTGTGTGGGGGGGCAGGCCACCCAGTGTCAGCCACAGCCAGAGAACCCTGCTGAGTGGGGATGGCAAAAGTCTGGTGAAGCATGGCAAGTCCTCTGGACAACCAACTCGCCCTTAGCCAAGAGTTGCCAACAGCTTACCAAATGTGGATGCAAAGCAGGCTGTCGGGAAAGGTGCAAGTGCTACAAGCTGGGTCTTCCCTGCACAGCTCTGTGCACTTGCAAATGTGAAGTCTAGATAAATATTGCCCTCTCTTCAGTAGATAATCTAGCTTGAGCATCCAACGTGTCATGCTATGCCTACCTTCTTATCCTCGAATTTTTCAAAGGTGTAGGTTGAGAGACCTATACATAGATTGGTTGCGTTTAGTCCGTATTTCTCTTCTTTTCTTTTTATGGTTACAGTCTTAGACACAATGTTGTATGTGACCATACCATTACTATTTCAGTTGAAAATAGCATATTAGTTAAACTGTCTGATCACATGAATATACCATTAAATAAAAACAGTTGGTCTCTATGTCTGCTAGCGCTGTGGATAGAAAAAAAAACTTTTATGGCAACCATTTTGTACGCCATCTTGGTTACAATTCATTTAGTAAGGGTTTTCAATAAAATGTGTGGTATGGAACATTTTTATAACCTAAAAGTCGAGGTTTAAAAAAAAAAAACTGGCATATTCCATCCAATAGATGCTCCCAAACCAGTGAATCTCAACATAGATGGCGGCCATTTTGAAAAATAGCCGCCATCTTGGATTTTCAGGTGGCCAGCGCCCTTTTCTAAGAGAGCGTAGTCTTAGGAATGTTTGTGCCAAATTTCATGCTTGTTTCACTATCTGAACGATTTTTACAGCAATCTGCTGCACTATAAAGGGTTCTCCTCTAACTTCTATGGGTTGTAGGGGTGCTTTCTGAATTTTGACAGTCGTATGCGGGCGAGAGTATTCGCGAGTTTTAATTCACTAACCTTAAACTACGCTAATTTTATGCGTCCACTGTCCACACTCGGGTACTCGATGTTATGATGGGGTGAGCAGACAAAAGACGCGGGGTCTAGGACAAACAGCGTTCTTAGAAGGAAGTGATGGGGAAAAAGGAGTAATAATAACAAAAGGAAAATTAACAAGATGTTACGAATGAAAACGTGACCGCATATGAAAGGCGGAACACATATCTCGGAGCTTATGAAAGGGGCATTTAAAATCACAAGGGCAAGAGTCTATGACTCACAATTCATTGAAAGGGAAGATTAATAAATAACTAAAAGAGAGTAAATGATGTTGGCAGTAGAGCTAAGGGAAAAGAGTGAGGGTTTCATTGTGTTAGGTGGGAATTTATCGTCCTTCGCCTATAAATTACGGCCCAGACTATCACTTCAGTCTCAGGGCGAGAAAAGTGCACCCGAAGGTGCGACTCCTTCAGGAAGAGCTGGCATGCACGCCCGGTGCCAAGGTATGGGCGCAAGGGCGTGCCACTTCTCACTCTGTTATTCTCAACGATTTATATATTGTGTGGGGAATGGTATCCCGTAATTAATTGCCTCTTGTGGTGATAATTTAAGGAAAGATTAATAAAGGATGATAAGAGATAGAAGTTCCTGAGGAACGGAAGAAGATAGTGGAGGGCCTGACATCCCTTCTGGATTAGAGGTGCCAAGACCTTCGAAAATTGAAATGGTGGCACAGGTGCCAAGGGATCTCTAGAGCTCTTTGTAAACTACCTGGAAATTCCCACGCCCGTGGTAATTTCGCCTCGAACCTTTCTTAATGGGACAGTCGTCCTCGGCCGGGGAAGTGGAGGGCCCGAGACCGGAGGGCAGCACGGAGTGCCACCTGGGCCTGCTGCTGCGACAGCTGACGCAGCAGTTTTCCGTGCTGGTTCTACCATGATCCGTCGTAGCTCTTGTAGTTCATCGGCTAAGGGAGAGATGGCAGAATCCTGACTTGCAATTGCGTCGGCAACGGACTGAGGCAGAGGAGGCGGTCGGGGGCGGCATGAGTGGCTCGCAGGTAACGATGACCAGCTCAGGCATGGGTTGCGAGGCCGCACCTTTTGGCGAACTTCCGCTGTGGTCAAGAGGAACAGTCTCTCTTACCGACGCTGGTAGCGGTGCCAGGCCGGGGGAAGAGAGGGGGTCCTGAGTTGGATCCCGTGAATGGAGATCGGGGTAGTGCTCTGGTGCTGGCGCTAGGGCAGAGTCAGGCACTATCAGAGGTTTCTTGGGCTCGTCGGTCAGGACGGACGAGGCTTGGCACTGCTTGGTGCATGCAAGTGGCACCGGCAGGAATTTGGCATCTCCGGGAGGGAGATCTGATTGGGGCCCTGTCACTGGCACTGAGGCAGGGCCGGGCACTGGAATTGGATCGGGAACCGATCGAGTGGGCCACTGTACATCGTACTCAGGGGGCACTGGTGGGGACTGCACGTCCTCCTGGTACCCAGGGGGCGCCAGTCTTGACTGAGGGAGAAGCGGGGGAGGATTACTCGCGCCCACGGAATGATTCGGGGAATGTGGACCCCTAGATTGTCGTGATTTCTGTGGGGACTGAAAGTCCTGTCCCAGGATGACGTCATAGCCTCCGGGAAGATGACTTGCTACTGCAAGATTACAGATTTTGGATTGGGGAGGTCTTGTGACTCTCAATTGGACCGTAGGGAGTATCATTTTAAATTGATTTATTCCCCCGATCGTGCCGAGTTTTCGTCTATTGACGAAAGCTCCATAGGGAATTCTTTCCCTTCGGATGTGGGAGATTTGCGTGCCCGAGTCCTCGAATGCCGGGACTCGGTGTGCGGGGTGGCTACCTCGTGGAGGAGTCACATATATGGGCCCTTCGGCGGGAGGGCCTAATGACTTGGGATCTGTGACGGCCAAGGCGACGGTGGGAGTATTTGATTTATTATTGCTTGGGCATTTCGCCCATGCGGAAGAATGGCCATAAACCTTGCATGTCGTGCAAAAGGTCTGGCTGAAGTCTTTCCTCGCTGCCCCTGTGGAGGGCGCAGGCGAGTTATTGGGCGGTTTTTCGGGAGAGAGAGGCGCCGGTTTCTTGCTCTGGCATTGTTCGGAGGAATTCCCCGTTTTCTTGCAATAATGGCAAGTTAGGGGCTTGCCTGAGTTTCCATTCTTGTGGGAATGTGATCCTCTGAGGAGGGACGGGGGATTTATCTTCGGCCCCATGGATCCTCATTGAGGGTGGTGAATTTCCCACATGTCTGCTATCCGGCAACACTCGGTGAGTGTTGCTGGGGCTTTTTCCACTACATGAGTGGCGAGGGCAGGAGGGGCGTAGCGCAGGAAATGCTCAAATTTAAACCGCTCGAGTACCTCGGCGGTACTTGTGGCTCCTTCAGAATCGAGGCATTTTGTTAATGCCCACTCCGAATGGTACGCCCAATTGGACCAAGTCTGGCCTGCTTCTCTGGGCTGCTCTCACCAACGTCTCCTCCACCGCTCGGGGGTAATCTTGTACGCCTTCGTAACTGCTTGGTGTACGGCTTCCCAGTTTCCCCTATCTTCTGCTGAAAGGGCGTGGTAGGCAACAAGGTCCTTTCCGCCCAGGAATTTAGTGAGAACAAGGGAGAGTTCCGCAGGGGAGAGGTCGCAGCACTCCAGGACTCTTTCGGCCCTTTGAAGCCATACTTCGGGTTCGGACTCTGTCCATTTTGGCATGAACGAGTGAGCTTGGCTGAGGGCACTCATTCCCGCCGCAGGAGGGGAGTTTGCGTGCTGTCGTTCTAACATCTGGAGCTCATGGGCGCGTTCTCTCTCTCGCTCCGCCCTGGCATCGTTCACTCGCTCTTGAACCCATTCTCTCAGATCTTGCCCCGATAGTCCCATGTCCTTCCCTGCGGACATGTAGAATTTGAAGTCCTCGTTTTGTTGGGCTCTGGTATTAGCCATCTTGAAATAATGGTTATATGATATGTCTGAAAAGACTCAGGTTGCAGGAATCTGAAACACTCAATTGTTCAGACTGCAGGAGAATGGATCTGTCTGAATAAGACAGTTGATTAGTAAGTCTGAGGAGACTTTTGTTAAAATTCAATATGTCTCAGTAAGACGCGGTTGTTCGTGGCGAACGAATTTTAATATGCGTCTCGGAAGACGTAGTTTGATTTTGTCACGCTCGGACTTGGCCAGTTATAGCGTGAAATTAAGGAGTTGTTCTAATGAACTAGAATTATCAGTCCCGTAAGGGCTTAGATGTGTGTGAAATACACTAATATAATGTCTCAAAAGGACTTAATCTTGGGTTTCCCGCAGGAATTAGGAATTCTCCCCTCTCGCGACGTAGAATTTTTTTGGGAGTCTCTTAGGACTTGGAAATTGGTTGAGGAATTCTCGCCACGTGTGGCATAGAATTTTAGGAGTCTCTGAGGACTTGGAATTTTGGTTGAGGAATTCTCGCCTCGTGCGATGCAGAATTTTTTTAGGAGTCGCTTAGGACTTGGAATTGTGGAATCTGGAGGAATTCTCGCCATGTGCGGCATAGAATTTTAGGAGTCTCTGAGGACTTGGAATTTTGGTTGAGGAATTCTCGCCTCGTGCAACGTAGAATTTTTTTTAGGAGTCTCTTAGGACTTGGAATTGTGGAATTTGGAGGAATTCTCGCCACGTGCGATGTAGAATTTTAGGAGTCTCTGAGGACTTGGAATTTGGAGGAATTCCCGCCACGTGCGACGTAGAATTTTATTTGGCTTGCCTGTAGGACTTGGAAATACGATTCATTCCTTAGGACTTAGAAATGAATGAAAAAAAAAGGCTACACACGCGGGCATAGGCGGGGGGGGCGGGGTGAAGGACGTCTGACCACCACCGGAGTTATTTTTAGATTCTGTGTGAATGAACCTGTCTATTTATAGACCATCTGGGATTCCGGAGAATTTCCCGGTCGTCTGAGAGGATAACAGTAAAAATTACCAAGTAATTTCCCCTATAAGCGAAGTTCAAATTTCGCTTTCCTTACACCTAACTCGAATTTTAACTACACAGAGAATTTCAGCAATGCAAGCTGACTTCGTCTTGTCCCACGTGGGAATTTATTCGCGCCTAAATGATAATTCGCTAATCCGAAATGCGAAGTAAAATTTATCACAGAGGAATTTCGCACTATTCCTCGAAGCAAAAGATATGGCAAAGATTTTAACACAGAGGAATTTCGCACTATTCCTCGAAGCAAAGAATGGTTAGCACTGGTTATTTCCTAACTACCTATCCTGAAAGACATGCATTAATGAATCTAATACGGCGGTTCTTTTCTCTCAGTGAATACATGCGTCCCTATTTCTAATTCCTAGGAACAGTCACGATTGTAAAAGAAATTTTGCTAAGATAAACACATTACTTACGTGGAATTTCCGGATTTGTGTGCTGGTTTTACACAAAAGGTTCGTAATTGTCTCGTACCCAGGTTAGCTTTGCTAATAGCTGATCTGGCAAGTTGTAAATACAATAAAGCAACACTAGGGGAACTGCAACTGCAAAACGAGATCTATGGCCAGGTCGCCATTTTTATGTTTTTCCTGGCAATTTAGTTTGAAATATTCTCTGTGAGACAGGTAGCAACAATTTCAGGTAATTTAGCCTTGAGAATCCGACTTCGTGGGTCCAGGAAAACAAAAAAAAAAGAGGAAAACAAAATGGGAATTTCATATGAGCATAAGGCTCTTCTACTGGAGGGAAATATTACGTAAGCACGTGGGCAAACTTAAAGGAGTGTATTTACATAAATGACATTAGTATGGGAAGGAGGAATGCAAGTAGATTATTGATCCTGAAGGGGATTCCTACGGGATGGATGAAACTGGGGGATTCCAGACACAGTCCAAGAAGCTTCCACGATATAGGGTCCCTCTGAAATGAGAGTTATGCACATTATACGCCAGTAATGAAAATAGACAAAAGAATAACGAATTCGAAGCTGCACTGAGGGTGCCAAGGGGCTTCGATGAATTAATAATAGCTTAGCACTGCCGACACTCGCGGAGCACGGACATTTGACAAGAGATTCGGTGATTTCTGGCACTCAGATTAAGTAAATGTTACAAGACAAAAGCATGACTGAACGGAGGTCTTCCAGAGCACTTTGCCATAAGGCAGATTTGGTTCCAGTGCAGAAAGCGGTCCGTGGATGACTTGCGATTTCCGAGGGCGAGTTCTCTTCCACGGGGTAAGATGCACAGGCTTCAGTAAAGGGCAAGGCGATGGGGACTTCTCGAAACGCCAAGCAAATGGAGTGGGTCATCGGTCCGGTCAGCATCCAAGGGAACACGTGGGTTTGGGCCGGAGTGCATGCACAGAGGGAAAGTATACTTTGAAAGGCCGTGTGGTTAGGAGCAAAGGGCATCGATGGGCCAGGGCATGGTGGTGTTTTGGGGACTTCTTCACTCCGTCTCTTCCAGCGCACGTGTGAGAGCGAGGCCTCGTGGTTTGTCTCTTTTATCCCCTCCTATGTGGCAGGGGGCACGTCCAATCACATAGGTAGTTGAGTCATGTTCAGCTGATGCCCGCAGGGGTGTTTTGCCTGTAAGAAAACGACCAGACAGAAATCACTTTTGCCTCGAAGAAAGATCTGCTTAAAGGGAGTGGCCTAAAATTGGTTTTTAATCTCTTGTATTCTGACCGTGCGAAATATCGATCAGCCGACAGTGAATGAAAACAACAAAAAAGAGAAAAAGGGGGAAGCAATTTGCTAATTATTATATAGTTCTTGCTAATTATTATATATATATATATATATATATATATATATATATATATATATATAGAGAGAGAGAGAGAGAGAGAGAGAGAGAGAGAGAGAGAGAGAGAGAGAGAGGGAGAAAGAGTTTCCCAATTTAGTGAGGCTTGTGGAATCAGAGAGACAAAGGCAACTTCACTAGGCCTGTGTCCCCAAAAGTTTCTTGCTCACGCCCGTGTCCTTTAGGATAGAAACATTTATACGAATCTTTTCGCCTAAGAAAGGTTTTTCAGCGGGAATACTGCTGCTGGAGAGAGAGAGAGAGAGAGAGAGAGAGAGAGAGAGAGAGAGAGAGAGAGAGAGAGAGAGAGATTGGCTTAAATAAACCTATATAGGAGTATAGATAAAAGATGACAAGAAATAATGTTTTATAGATTACGTAGAAATTTCCAGAAGCTATATTGTCACTGATATAATACAGTATATATATATATATATATATATATATATATATATATATATATATATATATATATATATATATATATATATATATATATATATATATATATATATATATATATATATATATATATATATATATATATATATATATATATATATATATATATATATATACATATACACACACACATACACTAACGCATATAGTATATATGTATGTGTGTGTAAGATAGAAGGGGTCTTCGACGTGATGCTTATGAAACAGCTAGTGTTTTGGAATCTATCCAAACAGGTAGCTTGTCGTTGAGACACCAGTAATATAATTATTTCCTATGAATTACACACACGAGCAAATATTCGTAGAAAGGAAATTTGAGCATTCGAAGTGCAGAAAGGAAATCATAATTTGAACTCATCACTTTCATTCACGTGTAAAGCCGTCAGCTTCTTTTCACCAACAATTGAAAGAAATAATTTTTCATTTTCATGTAGCCAGAAAAACATTATACATCGCATTCAGGCTTCAAATGTTCATGACGAGTTCAGATTCGTCCCTCTTTCATCAATAGTTAAGAGGTTAATGATGAATTATTCAGGGGCCTTTATCGTACGGGGAAATCATTATTTTTTTGTTATTTCATTTTCTGTTTAAAGAATTACACTTCTTCTCTATCTACATGGAAGCACACTTTAAAGGGAATAGTGTTTTTCCCGTGAAGTGTTAAACCTATAGTTCTAGATTGTATTGACAGACTAATGTTTATTGAAAAAAAAAAGATGATTTTTACTTGCAACATCAGTTCAAACTATGTATACCAAATGATGCACTTCAATTGCCTTCAACATATTTGTTATTATTCCAGTTTACAAAAACTGATGAGTGACTCTATCTTCCTCTCATGAATGAAAAGTCTACCTAAGCTACTTGGAGGAGTTTGCCATACTTCAGTGAGGAAAATATATTGAGATTTTGCTAGTGTGAAAAAAGATGTTAATTGCATGTTAATTATTCTTTAACCTTGAACGTTCACTTCAACGTCTCTGATATGAATTGAAGCAATTCACAGAATAAGCATAATAATACAGAATAATATTTCCAAGGAAAAATATCTAGATGTCCAATATGATAATAAGCAGTATATATCTTATAAAAATATAAAGGTAACAGGTGTCATTGACCACAAAGCTTTGTATGAAATTCTTTAAAACTATGATTTTATTACAGCAAAGGAAAAGACGAACTGTTTTCACTTGACTCATTTTTATTTCTTATAGACAATATGAAGATATGAACTGTGTTCTCATTAAAGGATTCAGACCTGACCCCAGAGAAGTGGTGATTGAATGTCTACATTTTGAGCTCTCTCTCTCTCTCTCTCTCTCTCTCTCTCTCTCTCTCTCTCTCTCTCTCTCTCTCTCTCTTTCAACTACACGCTTTCAGGAATATACTATTTGAATTCAGCAGAAGTTTAGCGTTCCTTGATAACGAAGACTTCAGAGGCATTGCAAATTACCACACAATCCTTTTCCCTGACATTCGTCTTACGTTCCTCTGTAAAGCTCATGTCGGCAGAGGCTTTCGTAATTCCAGTTACTGAAAGAGGAAAAAGCGAAAAGAGGAGGAAGAGGAGGAGGAGGAGGTATAAATGAAGATGCAGGAGTTAATGGAGAGCAAAAAGAAGCAGGAAGAGCTTCTGTGAAAGGATCAGACAAATGCTTATTACTTCAAACACTTCAGTACACAACACCTTTTAATCCAGCGACCTGAAGTCTGATAATCAGCAATTTTCAATTGCGTTTTGCATGATTTTTTGTATTCCTTCTTTTACATGCAAATGTATTCATGTTTTGACGGAGATATTTATGATCTAATCTCATGCAATTAGTTCTGAGTTCTCTCAACGATTAGACAACTATTGACAATTTTTTTCTATATATATATATATATATATATATATATATATATATATATATATATATATATATATATATATATATATATATATATATATATATATATATATATATATATATATATATATATATATATATATATATATATATATATATATATATATATATATATATATATATATATATATATATATATATATATATATATATATATATATATATATATATATATATATATATATATATATATATATATATATATATATATATATATATATATATATATATATATATATATATATATATATATATATATATATATATATATATAGAGAGAGAGAGAGAGAGAGAGAGAGAGAGAGAGAGAGAGAGAGAGAGAGAGAGAGAGAGAGAGAGAGAGCTCCTTCGTTGCCAAACAATGCTGACCATATACTTATACTGTATACCCAATGTTCGACATCAGATCCAATCTCTGTTCGTTGGTCAAAGTCAGGAAGTCCACACCAGACTCCCTACTTTCTTCCACGCTTGCCACACTCCCCTGCCGTGGCTGGCATAAGGCCGTCTTAATGTAAAGCAACTAACCAAATCTGAACTGTATAGTGACAGAAATTAGATGACATCATGAGTGATAAGAACCGTTTAGCGTTTCCCGAGTGCACTCAAATGTACTAAAATGAAGCAGGAGACAGAAAAGAAATTGTTTAGCTGGAAGGGAGTCAGGCAGGCAGCCACTAAGACAGAACAGTTTCGTGATGAGTGTAGTGCAGATGCGTGATGGTGTGAATTATATATATATATATATATATATATATATATATATATATATATATATATATATATATATATATATATATATATATATATATATATATATATATATATATATATATATATATATATATACATACGTATACAGTTATGTTTATTACATACACATATATATGGGTAGTTTGATTTAAATTTTAAGTACATATGAATTACGCACGAAAAGGTTGTTAGTAGTAAATAATGAACGTACTAGGTATAAGGATGCTATACTGTGCCCTTTCCGAGCACATCCAAGCGATGAAGTATGTAAATCCTTTATCATTATCCTCAAGGTCACGGGTGGCCTTCCTCGCCCTCCCTTCGTGACATTCTTGACCTTTGACTTATTCGGCGAGTGCGTTGTCCAGGTGTGGTGTCGTCATGGGGTCTTTCTTTTGTTGTTCCGTTGTTAGCGTTACCTGTCATCACATTATTTGTTTTCGTACGGAAGCACAAGTCTTTTTGTCTGTGATTTTGTGTTATATAAATAACTATTCTTATAGCATATTTAGGAATGACCTAATACCTTTTCCCTCTCATTTGTAATGTCAAGAGAAAAAATATGCGTTATATAGACAAATAGATAAAAGCAACAAAAATAAATATGCCATAAAGCTACAAACTCGGAGAGAGAGAGAGAGAGAGAGAGAGAGAGAGAGAGAGAGAGAGAGAGAGAGAGAGAACCAATTCCAATTCGAAAGGGTAGTTTGTTATAATCTCTGTCGTACTGAACTCTTCAGTTCACTTTCCCGTTTTATACTTTATTATTATTATGTGTTCAGTATACGCGACGTTATTTCAAAGTACTTTTATGTATATATATATATATATATATATATATATATATATATATATATATATATATATATATATATATATATATATATATATATATATATATATATATATATATATATATATATATATATATATTATATATATATATATATATATATATTTATATCTTTATATCTTTTACTAACCATTATTTCTTTGCAAATCATAATGGAATGCTGACAGTGGGGAAAGTAAGGATTCGATATTTAAGGACCATGTAATATAGTGATGAATTTCGACTGATATAACTCTCAGTAAATAAACAATACACGTGCATCGCAGTTAGTTGTTTACAAACAGTGGTTATAAGCCTTATAAGCCTGTAAATACGCTGCCCCACCCGGATTAGATGTAATCCTTTTTCTTCTCAATGTCATGTGGAAAACTGACCAGGTGGTTTACCGGTTAGAAGACTGGCTACAAAAGTAGCCTCAGTCATTTCACTTTGTATGTATTGGTGATGACTGTATTGAGTAAAAAAGCCTCAGTAATATAATGGATAAATTGTATATTTTAAGATACAAAAATATACAAAAAAGGGGATAAAAACCCGGGAGCTTTCGACCGTTTGCGCAACGGTCCTCTTCAGCCAACTCATTATTTTCGATCACAATATAGTGATGCTCCACAGATGACTGTATTGATCAAATGAATCTGGGATACCGTTTAGCAGAATGGACTCCAGCTTTTACCCAAAACTGAGCGCATTCAGTTATTTTTATGATATATTTAGCCATCTAAAAAAACAGTAAGGAATTAAAAATAGTAACCATTATAGTAATAATTATTTATTCACTGGTCGTAATAATTATTGATGGCAGTTCTATACTGGTATAAAATTTCCTTGATACACAATTTCTAAGAATGACTTTTATATGAAATCAAATACTAAATGAAAAGTGAGGTAAACAATGAACGGATATATTGCTGGTCAAAATTCATAAACAAAAACTTACTATATCGCATTCGGACAATTTGGTGTGGGACAGTCAGGGTCGCTTCCTACCTGACCTCGATTGGTAATCTGTATTGGAATGTCCGTATGCCACATCATACCACGACTATAAAAAGATAATCAAATTTGCAGTTATCAGTGCATTTTTTGCAAATTTCAAAATGCAAACTAGAAACTGGATATTAGAAATTACATGTTACTCACACGGTTTACGAATATGAAATTTATATCAACGTCGACTACTCCACGAAAGGGAAAAGTGGCAACGCCTAATAATCCTTCCTGTACTGGGAGCGCTTGCTTATTAGTGACAGAAAGAACACGGCCAAATACGAACAAAACCAAAGCCTCTTCACAGTACTTCATCAAAGTTCGAAAAGATTTGAACATTATTCCTTTATTTATAAGGATATGGGTGTTATTGTTTTTAAATTGTTTTCTAAAGGGCCTGATTGATAAGACACTATTGTAAGCAACGAAAAATATAAAGAATTTGTGTCCATTTCTTTCATAGTTTGAAAAGCATCATGGAAAATTCTTGTCTTTTCGGCAAACTTCCTCTGTATTTTTATCACTTGTAACAAATATACAGTTTATTACTGTCTTGAAATTAATGAAATGTGATAGGGCAGTTTTTATCCTTTAAAATTATATATGATTTATGTACCGAAAACAAAAACTAAGGGAGATTTAATAGTTTTTCGTGGATGAATAAAAATGATCACAGTTATGGTGATGATACTGGTTGTAGCTGGCTGTCTCGGCCCCCGCAAGCAGGTCTGATCGGAAAAGGTTAAAAAAATTCTACGTCGCCAGAGGCGAGAATTTCTAATTCCTGCGGGAAACCCAAAATCAAGTCCTTTTGAAACATTATATTAGTGTATTTCACACACATCTAAGCCCTTGCGGGACTGATCGTTCCAGTTCGTTAGAACAACTCCTTAATTTCACGCTACAGCCGGCCAAGTCCGAGCACGACATAAAAGCCAGCTACGGCTCCCGAGACGCATATTAAAATTCGTTCGCTACGAACAGCCACGTCTTACTCAGACATATTAAACTTTAACAAAGTCTCCTCAGACTTACTGATCAATTGTCTTATTTAGACAGATCCCTTCTCCTGCAGTCTGAGCAATTGAGGGTTTCAGATTCCAGCAATTGAGTCTTTTCAGGCATATTTGATTCGCTAGAGAGTCCAGTCCATATAACCATTATTTCAAGATGGCTAATACCAGAGCCCAACAAAATGAGGACTTCAAATTCTACATGTTTGCTGGAAAGGACATGGGACTATCAGGGCAAGCTCTGAGAGACTCGGTTCAAGAGCGAGTGGACGATGCCAAGGCAGAGAGGGAGAAAGAACGTGAAGAGAGAGAGAGAGAGAGAAAGAATTGCCCAAGAGAGAAGAGAGGAGAGAGAATGGGAAGAGAGGGAGCGACAGCGTGCCCATGAGCTTCAGATGTTAGAACAGAACGCCACCCCACCTCCTGCGGCGGGAATGAGTGCCCTCAGCTGAGCTCACTCGTTCATGCCAAAATGGACCGAGTCCGAACCCGAAGTATGGCTTCAAAGGGCCGAACGAGTCCTGGAGTGCTGCGACCTCTCCCCTGCGGAACTCTCCCTTGTTCTCACTAAATTCCTGAGCAGAAAGGCCCTCGTTGCCTACCACGCCCTTTCAGCATAAGATAGGGGAAACTGGGAAGCCGTATGCCAAGCAGTTACTAAGGTGTATGAGATTACCCCCGAGCTGTGGAGGAGATGTTGGAGAGAGGAGCCGAGAGAAGCAGGCCAGACTTGGTCCGATTGGGCGTACCATTCGGAGCGGGAGTTAGCAAAATGGCTCGAGTCCGAAGGAGCCACGAGCGCCGTCGAGGTACTCGAAAAATTTAAATTTGAGCATTTCCTGCGCTACACCCCTCCTGCCCCCGCCACCCATGTAGTGGAAAAAGCCCCAGCAACCCTCACCGAGTTTTGCTGGATAGCGGACATGTGGGAGACTCACCACCCTCAAGAAGGGTTTATGGGGCGGAAGATAAATCCCCCGCCCCTCCTCGGAGGATCAAATTCCCACAAAAATGGAAACTCGGGCAAGCCCCTAACTTGCCATTATTGCAAGAAGACGGGGCATTCTTCTGAACAGTGCTGAATCAAGAAAACGGCACCTCTCTCTCCCAGAAAACTACCCAATAACTCGCCTGCGCCCTCCACAGGGGCAGCGCGGAAAGACTAGCCAAACCTTCTGCACGGCATGCAAGGTTTATGGCCATTCTCCCGCATGGGCAAAATGCCCTAACAATAATAAATCAAATACTCCCGCCGTCGTCTTGGCCGTCATGAACTCCAAGTCATTGGGCCCTCCTGCCAAAGGCCCCATATATGTGGCCCCTCCACGAGGCAGCCACCCCGCGCGCTGAGTCACGGCATTTGAGGACTCGGGCGCGCAAATCTCCCTCATATGAAGGGAAAGAGTTCCCTATCGAACTATCGTCAATAGACGAAAACTCGTCACGATCGAGGGAGTAAATCAATTTAAAATGATACTCCCTATGGTCCAATTGAGAGTCACAAGACCTCACCAATCAAAAATTTGCAAGCTTGCAGTAGCAAGCCATCTCCCCGGAGGCTATGACGTCATCCTGGGACAGGACTTTCAGTCCCCACAGAAATCACGACAATCCAGGGGTCCACATTCCCCAACTCATTCCTCGGGCACGAGTAATCCTCCCCCACTTCAGTCAAGACTGGCGCCCCTTGGGTACCAGGAGGATGTGCAGTCCCTACCAGTGCCACCTGAGTACGATGTACAGTGGCCCCCTCGATCAGTTCCCGATCCAATTCCAATGCCCGGCACTGCCTCAGTGCCAGCGCCAGGGCGCCAATCAGATCTCCCTCCCGGAGATGCCAAATTCCTGCTGGTGCCCCTTGCATGCACCGAGCAGTGCCAAGCTCCATCCGTCCTGACCGACAAGCACAAGACACCTCTGATAGTGCCTGACTCTGCCTTAGTGACAGCGCCAGAGCACAACTCTGATCTCCATTCAAGGGATCCAACTCCCGGCCTGGCACCGCTATCCGGCGTCAGTAAGAGAGACGGTTTCTCTCGACCCCAGCGGAAGTTCACTTGAAGGTACGGCCTTGCAACCCGTGCCTGAGCTGGTCATTGATACCTGTGAGCCGCTCACGCCGCCCCCGACCGCCTCCTCTCTGCCTCAGGCTGTCGCCAAAGCAATTGCAATTCAGGATTCTGCCATATCTCATTTGGCCGATGAACTACAAGAGCTGCGACGGATCATGGTAGAACTTGCATGGAAAACTCCTGCATCAGCTGTCGCAGCAGCAGGCCCAGGTGGTACTCCATGCCACCTTCTGGTCTCGGGCCCTCCGCTTCCCCGGCCGAGGACGACTGTCCCAGTAGGAAAGGTTCGAGGCAAAATTACCACGGGCGTGGGAATTTCCAGGTAGTTTACAAGGAGCTCTAGAGTTCCCCTGACACCTGTGCTACCATTTCATCTTTCGAAGGTCTTGGCACCTCTAATCCAGAAGGGGATGTCAGGCCCTCCGCTATCTTCTTCCGTTCCTCAGGAACTTCTATCCCTTATCATTCTCTATTAATCTTTTTCTTAAATTATCACCACAAGAGGCAATTAAGTACGGGATACCATTCCCCTCAAAATGTATAAATCATTGAGAATAACAGAGTGAGAAGTGGCACGCCCTTGCGCCCCTACCTTGGCATCGGGCATGCGTGTCAGCTCTTCCTGAAGAGTCGCCCCCTTTGGGGTTCCCTTTTCTCGCCCTGGGGCTGAAATGATAGTCCAGGCCGTAATTTATAGGCCAAGGACGATAAATTCCCTCCTAACTCTATTTGCTTAGCTCTTCTGCCAATACCATTTACTCTTTTAGTTATTTATTTTTCTTTCTCTTTTAATGAATCGCAAGTCATAGACTCTTGCCCCTGTGATTTTAAATGCCCCTTTCGTAAGCTCCGAGAGACGTGTTCCGCCTTTCATATGCGGTCACGTTTTCATTCGTAACATCCTGTTAATTTTCCTTTTGTTATTATTATTCCTTTTTCCCCTTCCTTCTAAGAACTCCGTTTTGTCCCAGACCCCACGTCTTTTGTCTGTTCATCCCGTCGTCATAACATTGAGCGAGTATCTATTTATAGCCTATACCCAAGTGTGCACAGTGGAGCATAAAATTAGCGTGGTTTAAAGTTAGCGAATTAAAACTCACAAATGCTCTCGCTCACCTACAACTGCCAAACACCCCAGAGTAAGGGTCGAGTTGGCGAATTAGGTATAGTCATTACAATATCACGTAAAGGGGATGCCATTTACAAACATAAATGCTGTTTTATCATTTACACAGCCTCTTCAGGGCAGGCTGTACTAACCGCATGCCTTGTTGATTTAGAATTAAGGAACTTATATGTAAATTAATTCTTAAATTTTGTCTATTGCCTCAAAATTATCTTGTCCTCGTAATCTTAAAGTAATGTATACAGTAAACTTGAAGAAATTAATGGGCCATGTTATAGTACTTTAGTATTAATGTGATGGAAGTACTTTCCATTTTGCGTGGGGATAGAGAAAAGTAAGAGTTTTTCCATTTCTTGTTGGGAGAAGAATGCAGTAAATCAGTTGTGCAGACTTCTTGGATATCAACATACAAGCCCGAATGAAGGCACGTATGTTTTCTTCCGTGGGAAGCTATTATAATAACCCAGACGTCTCGCACAGTGCGGCTCCCCCCACCTAATTTACCCCTTTTGTTTATTGAGAACCGCATGGCCGATCGTATCATCAACACTCCAATCTGTCCCTTTTTTTTTTTACCTGGAACAGATATTGAGATGACACAGATAACAGAGGCCAGGTGAAGACTTACTGTCACTCCCTTAAGAAGCTTAGCCCAACTAAGCTTCTTAAATGGACTTTCTAAAGGCAAATTAAGCTGCCTGAATTGTCTTACCTCAGCAGGAAACCCGCCAGGGCACCGGAATCGCTGCCCACCTGGCCAGTGACTCATGCTTGCACATGGCCCCTACCCCTGGCTGCGTGCCTTAGGAAGAGAAGCAGTTAAGGAGAGTTAGTTTATGTGAGGAGTCGTAAGGGACAGCCATACACGCGGGCAGGTTGATGCAGCTTGCTGAGAGAACATTCATCTCCCCTGTCTGACTCCAGACTCCAGTCATCCTTGAGGGACCGCCTGTATCGTTGGTGACCCTCATCCTCCTTCGTCAGAGACCAGCTTCCTCTAAGGTAACGTGCGAGTAAAGACTTTCAGTCACGACAATTTGCCCTTTGGAAAGCTTGGAGTACCAGCATTTCACTTCTGTCCTTGTGCCAGTTTATCCAGTGCCATTTCCAATGTCCTGTGTTCGAGTGTAAAGTGGTCATTCATTCCTCGAGTCTTTGGCACCGTCAGTGCAAACTCGAGACTTATTCTGTGTTAAATTGTTCCTTTACTGGCATGTAATGTGTAAATCTCTCTTGCAGAGGGACCCATTTGCAGTGGACTCATCTCGGCCTGTGCCTTCCCTTTAATCAAGACTCCCGTAGAAGGATCTTCAGGCATTGCAAGCCCTTTATCAATTTACTTATCCCTTTTCCCTTCAAATGCTTGCTTTTGTAAATATAATTCTTTAATTTATCCCAAGTGTTTACGTAACATTTCCTTATGAAGTAGAGCCTTCAGCTCCTAAATTCTCCCCTTTTTCTTATATTTTTTATGATTTCCCTTTACGCAAGTCAGAACTCCAAGGCCAATTAAATAAAGTTTCCGTTGCCGGCCTGTAAAATACCATATATATAAATATATATATATATATATATATATATATATATATATATATATATATATATATATATATATATATATATATATATATATATATATATATATATATATATATATATATATATATATATATATATATATATATATATATATATATATATATATATATATATATATATATATATATATATATATATATATATATATATATATATATATATATATATATATATATATATATATATATATATATATATATATATATATATATATATATATATATATATATATATATATATATATACAAGTTATATTACACACCAATTTTTTTTCTCATTCAGGTACGAATCCCGTAACATCATTGAGGTGATTCGATCCGGCCATGTCAGTCACCTGCAGGGTATGGGGCCGGGTGTGTGTGCATGGTATGGGTGATGTGTTACGTATCGAGGGACGATTTCCAGCAACTGTGAAGTCTGTTGAAGTGTAGCTGCAAACCTCCTTCTTGCCTTCGCAACGAGAAAGGAATTTTCCCTTCCCATTCTCACCTGCAGGGCCCTTCCTGTTCATGCACGACCGGTGCCCCATTCACACTGCTCATGTTGTTCAAGAGTGGTTTTCCGGAAAGGATATCCTGCATCTTCTTGAATGGCCGAGCAAAGGAGCAGATGCGAATGTGATTGAACACGTGTGGGCCCAGATGGCGAACACATGGAAAATGGAACATGAGAGAGAGAACAACGCAGCAAATTCTCAACCATGTCCATTCGATTGAGGGAAGTGACTGAGAGAGAGAGCGGGTGGATGGTCAAGGTATTAGATCGTATAATAAATGAGATATTTTTTTATGATAGGTATAAAATTTTCTCATTTTTTTCTCACTACTAGTTATTTGATTATATGTTTTAATAAACATAATTCACAACAAGTTTTTATTATAACCATGATATTCTTGATATAATGTTCGAAGTATCTGTAAAAAAAGATAAATAAATAAAAAGGCATAATGCCTCCATACAATAACGAGAGTGAGTATTGCTGTAAACTTTCCTGCTTACTCGGTCGAGCCCCACGTGTTTTCGATGTCTCTTCCTAATCACTGTTTCTTGTTGATGAACAACACTGAATTATAGAACTGAGTGAAGGGTCGCCCAGCACTGCTTTCATACAATGAGGTCGGTAACAGTATTGGCAAATTGCCTTACCTACACTTCGTTCAATGTGGTGTGGCCGGTACAGATATGTGCGTCGATAATTTTCGTTTTGTGATAATCATATAAGCTTCTTGGAGTCTATTAAAATAGTTTTCATTATTTGAAACGTAATGCTTTATGTCCTACGGATATTTTCAATGTATCTTTGGTTAAAACCAAAGTTATATTAACAAGAGTAAAGATGTGGCATATTTCTTGGCCGTCGTTGTTATTTCTGAGCATAGGGGTCGTATGCTTTGTAAGAAGATATTTTAAAAGATGACTGTCAGTTCATTAGATGATACTCTCTCTACGTCAGCCACTAAAGGACAGCCCAAATGCCTTCACCTATCACCTGAGCCAAGAAAATGTATAGTCTATAATATATCAGGGAATACATCATTTTAGAAAAACAACAGTTAACCCGTAAAAGGTCAACCACGTCATGTGAGTGTTGCAGAAGTCGTCCCACACAGGTTATCCACGTCATATGACGTTCTTAAGTTTGTAAATTTGCGCGCCTTCATAGCTCATTGTGTCGGTAATGTTTCTGTACTGCTTAGTGCCTTATTTGTCATCATGAGGAGAGGTCTTGATGGCCGCTTTCTCTGCTCGTCGTCCATTTGTATGAACTGCACGGGAGCGGGGGGCGGGCGGGTGATGTATGGGTGGCCTAGGGTGTTGTCAGAAAATGTCAAACCAGCTATTATAATCCTGGGTGGCAAAGGATGGGTGGTGATAACTTTTTGCCTCACGCCTTCGATTCTCATGAAAGTATATCAGGAATAAAGTGATTTTTATTTATTTTTATTTTTTTTTAATGATTCTATAATGGAACTGACTGTAGAGGAGTCAAATCGTTACTTTCATGATATGAAAGGGGGTAATATATCACGCAAACACTCAAGGGAAAACAGTGGTATGACCTTACAGTATCAGAGATGAGAAATTTCTTTGCCTTGGTTATGCTTATGGGTATTGTCAGGAAGGACAATTATCGTGATTGTTGGGTCACCGATCCTCTCCTGAATACACTAATTTTTTCGAAAGTAATGTCTTTGAATCATTTTATAAACATTTTACGTGCATTTCACTTCTATGTGATAATCTTGAAGGATAGATATCTAACCAAGGCAGTAGGCAAGATAAACAAAATTCGTGCAGTTTGATCATGTAAGAAATAGATGCAAAGAAGTGTTTTGCCCCTTCTGTAATGTGGTCATAGATGAGAGCCTCGTTCTATGGAGAGAGTCATATCATTTAGAGAGCATATTCCTGCCAAACGCCACAGATTTGGATTGAAACTGTTCGTTTTATGTGACTGTCAAACTGGTTTTGTTCTGGATCTTATAAAGAAAATGTAGTTTGTAAGTTGCAGTACTGAATAAAAAGTAAAATAAATCTGTTTCCACTTTCAATTCTATAAAATAAATTAATACAATAAATTGTTCGTATTAGTGGTAAAAAAATGGTGGATTAGGGGACTTATAAGGGAGGCATGGAGTGTAAAAAAAAAAAAAAGTGATAACGGACAAAAACACGGCAAGGATTATGTCTCAGCAGCCAGCCCCCAATGTAAAACTTACGATTTGGACCTTTTAAATGCTATTTTCTTGCCTTTTAAATGTCATTTTCTTTCTTTTAGGATCATTTGGCATTGATAATGCCAAAAATATAATTTTAAATTTTTCGTAACCGGGGGGAGTAAACCTTGTTTACAAGCATGTAACCTCTTGTGGGTTAAGTCTTGTAACTGGTGTTCTGAAGAAACTATCGGTTATTTATCGTCAATGAATGTGTGGTATAAGAGCGATTTTTCCTAGAAAATTTCTTGGTACTTTAAGAAATAGAATTTAATTGACGCCGTATGAGTAAAGTTACGGTTGGATTATGCATTTGTATATGTTATTTTAAACATTGGTTTCGAATAAGTGGTCTTGATGTTTTATGAAGCCTTATATCAAAATATTTTCGTACTGTATTGATGAAAAATAAATAAACATATATAATTGTTATTAAAGTTCTTTGGTTTTCAAAAGATACGAGTAAATATTTAAAGATGCTTCATACACAGCACTACCAAAATCTTATACTGTAGTATTTACTTTAACCATTATGAATACGAGGAATGGTTAAATAAATCTGTATCTTTGGGAATGAATGAATAAAATCAGAATGAAAATTATATAAAAGAAAATAACTAAACAGGTAAGAAGCAAACCCTTTTCCTCGACTCCCAAGGTTTTAAGCAAATATTCAAGATGGAATATCTGCGCAGAAAGCATTTGAAAGGGCCTTCCTTCCATACCCGAAGGTAGACCTGACAAATCTGCTTTTTCTACCTGGCCCACCACAGCGATCTTCGGGAGTGAAATATATACTGTACTATAGGCTTGGATATATTTAAGGAAGCTTTTACAAATTACACAAACCGTTATCTCATGATAAAAATGTGACCGTAGCTACTTCATATTCGTAGGGATAACACTTGTGCTCCGAACATCGATTTTCACGATGAATCAAAGAAACCCCAACCAAAAGCAGATAGTAGTCGGCTGAGGTGGGGGGGGGGGGGCGGCGGGGCTACAAGCAACAACAACTCGCAGTGGCAGCGCAGTACAGGAAGGGGTAAAAGGGTGCACCTCTCTCGCTCGCTCGCTCAGACAGTGACAGAGGTGTGTGTGTGTACTGTATGTACCAGCACAAACCTGTGTCCAACTGTACCTGTGGTTTGCTCTGATGTAACTTGTTTGTGCGCACGGTTCATTATTATTCCAGTACTTCATATATACTTTGCAAACTTTCTTCTATTCACGTTTCATTCACAAATTTATACTTTACAATTTGCAAACATTCTTCTATTGACGTTTCATTCACAAATTAATACTTTACAATTTGCAAATATTCTTCTATTGACGTTTCATTCACAAATCAATACTTTACAATTTGCAAATATTCTTCTATTGACGTTTCATTCACAAATTAATACTTTGATATTAGCAAATATTCTTCTATTGACGTTTCATTCACAAATTAATACTTTACAATTTCCAATTATTCTTCTGTTGACGTTTCATTCACAAATTAATACTTTACAATTTGCAAATATTCTTCTATTGGCGTTTCATTCACAAATTAATACTTTACAATTTGCAAATATTCTTCTATTGACGTTTCATTCACAAATTAATACTTTGATATTTGCAAATATTCTTCTATTGACGTTTCATTCACAAATTAATACTTTACAATTTGCAATTATTCTTCTGTTGACATTTCATTCACAAATTAATACTTTACAATTTGCAAATATTCTTCTATTGACGTTTCATTCACAAGTTAATACTTTACAATTTGCAAATATTCTTCTATTGACGTTTCATTCACAAATAAATACTTTACAATTTGCAATTATTCTTCTGTTGACGTTTCATTCACAAATTAATACTTTGCAATTTGCAAATATTCTTCTATTGACGTTTCATTCACAAATTTATACTTTACAATTTGCAAATATTCTTCTATTGACGTTTCATTCACAAATTAATACTTTACAATTTGCAAATATTCTTCTATTGACGTTTCATTCACAAATTAATACTTTACAATTTGCAAACATTCTTCTATTGACGTTTCATTCACAAATTAATACTTTACAATTTGCAAATATTCTTCTATTGACGTTTCATTCACAAATTAATACTTTACAATTTGCAAATATTCTTCTATTGACGTTTCATTCACAAATTAATACTTTGATATTTGCAAATATTCTTCTATTGACGTTTCATTCACAAATTAATACTTTACAATTTGCAATTATTCCTCTGTTGACGTTTCATTCACAAATTAATACTTTACAATTTGCAAATATTCTTCTATTGACGTTTCATTCACAAATTAATACTTTACAATTTGCAATTATTCTTCTGTTGACGTTTCATTCACAAATTAATACTTTACAATATGCAAATATTCTACTATTGACGTTTCATTCACAAATTAATACTTTGATATTTGCAAATATTCTTCTATTGACGTTTCATTCACAAATTAATACTTTGCAATTTGCAAACATTCTTCTATTGACGTTTCATTCACAAATTAATACTTTACAATTTGCAAACATTCTTCTATTGACATTTCATTCACAAATTAATACTTTACAATTTGCAAACATTCTATTGACGTTTCATTCACAAATTAATACTTTACAATTTGCAACTATTCTTCTGTTGACGTTTCATTCACAAATTGATACTTTGCAATTTGCAAACATTCTTCTATTGACGTTTCATTCACAAATTAATACTTTACAATTTGCAAACATTCTTCTATTGACATTTCATTCACAAATTAATACTTTACAATTTGCAAACATTCTATTGACGTTTCATTCACAAATTAATACTTTACAATTTGCAAATATTCTTCTATTGACGTTTCATTCACAAATTAATACTTTACAATTTGCAAACATTCTTCTATTGACGTTTCATTCACAAATTAATACTTTACAATTTGCAAACATTCTTCTATTGACGTTTCATTCACAAATTAATACTTTGCAATTTGCAAATATTCTTCTATTGACGTTTCATTCACAAATTAATACTTTGATATCTGCAAATATTCTTCTATTGATGTTTCATTCACAAATTAAGACTTTACAATTTGCAATTATTCTTCTGTTGACGTTTCATTCACAAATTAAGACTTTACAATTTGCAATTCTTCTTCTGTTGACGTTTCATTCACAAATTAATACTTTACAATTTGCAAATATTCTTCTATTGACGTTTCATTCACAAATTAATACTTTACAATTTGCAAACATTCTTCTATTGACATTTCATTCACAAATTAATACTTTACAATTTGCAAACATTCTTCTATTGACGTTTCATTCACAAATTAATACTTTACAATTTGCAAATATTCTTCTATTGACGTTTCATTCACAAATTAATACTTTACAATTTGCAAACATTCTTCTATTGACGTTTCATTCACAAATTAATACTTTACAATTTGCAAACATTCTTCTATTAACGTTTCATTCACAAATTAATACTTTACCATTTGCAAATATTCTTCTGTTGACGTTTCATTCACAAATTAACACTTTACAATTTGCAAATATTCTTCTGTTGACGTTTCATTCACAAATTAATACTTTGATATCTGCAAATATTCTTCTATTGACATTTCATTCACAAATTAATACTTTATAATTTGCAAAGATTCTTCTATTTCCATTTCATTCACAAATTAATACTTTACAATTTGCAAATATTCTTCTGTTGACGTTTCATTCACAAATTAATACTTTACAATTTGCAAACATTCTTCTATTGACGTTTCATTCACAAATTAATACTTTACAATTTGCAAATATTCTTCTATTGACGTTTCATTCACAAATTAATACTTTACAATTTGCAAACATTCTTTTATTGACATTTCATTCACAAATTAATACTTTACAATTTGCAAACATTCTTCTATTGACGTTTCATTCACAAATTAATACTTTACAATTTGCAAATATTCTTCTATTGACGTTTCATTCACAAATTAATACTTTACAATTTGCAAATATTCTTCTATTGACGTTTCATTCACAAATTAATACTTTGATATCTGCAAATATTCTTCTATTGACGTTTCATTCACAAATTAAGACTTTACAATTTGCAATTATTCTTCTGTTGACGTTTCATTCACAAATTAATACTTTGCAATATGCAAATATTCTTCTATTGACGTTTCATTCACAAATTAATACTTTACAATTTGCAAACATTCTTCTATTGACATTTCATTCACAAATTAATACTTTGCAATTTGCAAATATTCTTCTATTGACGTTTCATTCACAAATTAATACTTTACAATTTGCAAACATTCTTCTATTGACATTTCATTCACAAATTAATACTTTACAATTTGCAAACATTCTTCTATTGACGTTTCATTCACAAATTAATACTTTACAATTTGCAAATATTCTTTCTATTGACGTTTCATTCACAAATTAATACTTTACAATTTGCAAATATTCTTCTATTGACATTTCATTCACAAATTAATACTTTGCAATTTGCAAACATTCTTCTATTGACGTTTCATTCACAAATTAATACTTTACAATTTGCAAACATTCTTCTATTGACATTTCATTCACAAATTAATACTTTACAATTTGCAAACATTCTTCTATTGACGTTTCATTCACAAATTAATACTTTACAATTTGCAAACATTCTTCTATTGACATTTCATTCACAAATTAATACTTTACAATTTGCAAACATTCTTCTATTGACGTTTCATTCACAAATTAATACTTTACAATTTGCAAACATTCTTCTATTGACGTTTCATTCACAAATTAATACTTTGCAATTTGCAAATATTCTTCTATTGACGTTTCTTTCGCAAATTAATACTTTTAAAACTTGTGTTCCAGAGAATTACTCATCAACCGTGCTGCTGTAACATCGACCATGTCAGGGATGGCTGGATGTAGTGGCTCCAGAAGTGATTTCCGGGAATTTTTGCTGAATATCCGGAATAAGTTGAAACGAGCAGGAAGTATAATCTTCAGGGGAGGGATCGCCGTCATGAAATGCATACCGGTCTTCCAATATGCTATGTCTCGTTGTCCTGTTGTAAGTCGCTAGCCAATAAAAATTCCTGTTGTAATATATATACGGTGTTTTATTTTTGTTCCTTCTCGTGTTTGCCCCGGCTTTATCATATCATATTCTGCTTAGCACTTTTACTCTCTCTCTCTCTCTCTCTCTCTCTCTCTCTCTCTCTCTCTCTCTCTCTCTCTCTCTCTCCTAAACTTGTAAGCGAAAAGAATCAAGGCGGTCTTATCGTAGAACACCTCGCTCCGGGAGTCAATTTGCTGAGCGTGCTGTGAGATAAATAAATCATAACAATGCCTCATGTACGTACGTAGAAAACACCAATAAGAGGGCGGGTCACGTTCACCCCGTCTTGTCAGTCGCGGGCCACTAATGAAGCAGAGAAACTCGGATAAATGATACGACAGATGAAATATCTCGTGTACGTAGTTGAAATAAGTGGAATATATAGATAAATAAAAAAGAACCTCGTGAACGTGTATGGAATAAATCATTAAAATGCCTCATGTACGTACATAAAAACACCATTAAGAAGGGGGTCTTAAGGGGGGTGGGGGTTCGTGTTGCCTTCATTCTCATCTTACGGTCGTGGGTCTCAGGGTCGGAGATGGGATGGCTTGAAAGGTGATAGGGAATTTGAGGCTATTTGAAAATTGAGGCGATTTGGAAAAATGAGGGAATTTGCGCCTTTTCCCCTACTCACGTTGCAGCATAGATAACGAAAGTTTAGAAACTAACCATCAGCCGACTTACAAGCTTGAATGAGCATGACGATATGAATTATGTCGATAAACGGTAAATATTTAACTTGCAATTGCATAAAAATTTACGCAAATACGATCCTGATACTATTTTTCCCTTTAACTGGAATCTGCATTCTAGTTCCATTCCTTTTCTGACTGACTTGCTATCCATTTCAGGGACTGCAAGTCATCGTTTTTTTTTTAAATCTCTTTCAAACTAATTATTTGATCGAAATGGTGTTTTGACACAGTGTGCAAGATACCTCCCGCTAATTTTTGGTAATATAGTACTTTGTCAAATGGTTATAGTTAAGGCGTTTGCTCCTGACTTACATGGTGTTGCCAAGCATCGCCAAACTATGCATTCGAACGTCCTTTATCCCCATCCCGTCCCTCCCTCCCCCTTCTCCTCCTCATCCCACTTTCCTGGCCTCACCATCTCCCTCCCCCCTTTCCTGTCTATGGGGGATAGCGGACGTTCGATTGGGTAGATCAGTCCTGCTGGCTCTTGTGACTTTGCCTTGAAAAGTCAAGAGTAAACGCCTTAACAAACACCATTTGACAGTGCACTATACAGTATTACCAAAAATTAGGGGGAGATGTCTTGCACACTGTGTCAAAGTACCATCTCGATCAAGTAATCAGTTTAAAAGATATTTGAGAAAAACAATGCCTCGCGGTCCCGGAAATGGATAGTGGTCTGACCTAATTTAGTTAATGGCTGTAGTCTTGGGTACATGTTATCATCCTCAAGAAAAAGCTTCACTGACTTTTCCACCGAGATTTCTTTTCCGAGACTTTCACTCGACGCTTTTGACTCGTGGGGCGGGGGAGGGGGTGGGGGGGGGTGATGGATCTCAAGACAGGTGTTAACCATTGGTAATCAGCAAGTGCTTTGCTGTGAGGTTTAAAATCAGACAGCAAATTGTAGGAAACGGGTCTTCCTTAAATGTTTCAGCCGTTTCATAAAATAAAAGCACGTACACTCTCTAGAGCGACTGTGAAACATACTGAAGGTTATCGAAGGCACTATAAACATAATAAAAAGTAACCGACATGGAACATGATTGAATTGAGCACTCACTCTTGCGCTCTTCACTGGCCGGCCTGCAAAAGAAAGAAAAGAAATTTAAATGGAATGATGGGAATAAACGATGAATTAAAGGAATAAAATCATAAATAAACAATTATTACACCAAAAATATTTTTCTATTGACAAGGAAATATTCAATGCCTGCTGAAGGATAGACTTCAGACTTGCCAATGTCTTGTGCTGTTTATAAATACATGTGTAAATGCTTTTGCATACATACACACATTCACCACACATACATACGTCATTCATACACACACATACACAATATATATATATATATATATATATATATATATATATGTATATATATATATATATATATATATATATATATATATATATATATATATATATATATATATATATATATATATATATATATATATATATATATATATATATATATATATATATATATATATATATATATATATATATATATATATATATATATATATATATATATATATATATATATATATATATATATATATATATATATATATATATATATATATATATATATATATATATATATATATATATATATATATATATATATATATATATATATATATATATATATATATATATATATATATATATATATATATATATATATATATATATATATATATATATATATATATATATATATATATATATATATATATATATATATATATATATATATATATATATAAAATGCTTTGTGAAAGCTTGCACAGGGATGGAGTTTATCCAAATCCAAACTCGCTGAGGAGCAAAGATTTGCTGACATCTGCGGAATAGGCTTCTTTCCGTGCGCCTCTCTTTGCCAAGCCTCTTGGGAGGATTCTTTATCCGGTGTCTCTTTTTCTCAGACGTTTCCTTGTCGGCGGTTTTCCTCTAAACAACACTCGGGATTTATTTCGAGAAGTTTTCTCTTCACTTCAGTCATCTGCTTCCCACAACTCCGATCACTCTCTGGCGAGAAAACTCGCTCGAGTTATTCGCGCTTTTCTCGGTCCCTCTCAATAGTGGTAAACAAGCAATGTGAGCTAATAATGCAGTAGTTATCACAAATTATAGAATAGAGGGCATGACCCATTAAATAACTAAGGAAAACAGAATGAGGCTGCTATAATGAACGATTATCCTGCAATGTTGCAAGACAATGTGATGAAAATGCATGTCGTCTTTTTAGTATTGCCTGTAAGACTTCATGTTTACACCAGAAACTTATTGCATTTTTAGGCCATTCGTTAATATGTAACCCTATTGCTTTACAACTTACAGTAGCCAGTACATGAATCTCTGGCAAACTTAAAATATGACCTCTGTAAGATTTAACCAGACCCTTTGCCTGAAATGTCAGCCAGTTCCTAACAGATACAATGCCCATATGGCATTTAAAGAATAAAGCTGAAGGCTCACCTAATATTGTAATTATTACTGTACAAAAATTAGTGCAAACTCGTCGATATGAAAAGAGGTAGGCGTTTCCGGTGGTGAAAACTTCGATACCGATGAGATTGCTGGAATACTTTTGAAAAATTTCTTTTAATTTAATACAATGAAATTGGAACAGTATGGATAAAGTAATAAGGCTGTTGGGTATTCGATAGCAATATACACGTACGTGAGAGAGAGAGAGAGAGAGAGAGAGAGAGAGAGAGAGAGAGAGAGAGAGAGAGAGAGAGAGAGAGAGAAGCTCGCGCATTCCTTCCCTGATTCCCACCTCATTTTTCTACTCATGTCTTGTCAGACCTGTCACTGGCTAAAATGTCTCCAAAATCGCGCAGAAAGAAAAGACGAGATAAGAAGCTTCCTCTACTAAGACCAACAGCAACAGACGAAACCTAACCCACCGCAACTTCAACTGACATTCCATGAATCAGTGGTGCCTTTCATGGCGTTTTCCCTGAGACGATTCTCGCTTTTATTGCCATTTCATCATCTTCTTCGCCATTAACGATCTCTTTCTTGCCTCCGCATCCCGTCCAAAAAACTGAATTTTGTCTTTGTTGTTGTTCAAAATTGGCTTCGATCCAGCACGGGCTCTTTCTCCAACAAACAGCTCGTACAGTTCCATACTATATTTTCGAATTGTTTCCATTTATTCTATTTACGGCTGACAACGGAAACGGATATTTTCCATCATTTTTAGTTCACTGTTACGTAATTTAGTCTCAAGTCTCCCTTTTTTCTCTTTACAGTTTCCTTGAATGGAATATTCCTTAATATTAACTCTGTTACCACTTCCCTTGAACTTTCTTTAATACCTTTATAAATAATTTAGTCTTTATCAAGAAAGATATAACCGAATTTACTAGCTAGGACCTACAAAAGTAAAGTGGTAATACTTTTAACTTGCATTTAGTATAAATCACAATCACTAACAAGGGCACTCTTTCTTTTGTTTGTTGCGCAGTAAGGGTTTAAAACTGCTTTAGGTTATAAAACTGCAAAGGAAATACTTTTGCATACAAGCTGACTAACTCTTTAGATGGCTGTATGCATTCAGCATTACTTCAAGAAGCAAACATGAGAAGATAATTTGTTTCTGTGATAATTCTCTTACAGTTTGTTGAATGAAGAATAACATACTTAAAGTTTCTGAATTATCATCAAAATAATATTAAAAAATGGTGTACTTTCTTGTCCTTTTGTGCTTGTTATCTGTATAATTATACCAAGCAGAATACCAACTTGAGAGTAAATCAACTCTGTTAAATAAACTTTCTTTTAATAGACAACCGAGATTTAAGCATTCAGAATACCATTCAGATACAAAAACTGCTATGAAATATCACCTGATATCCCCCTCTCTCTCTCTCTCTCTCTCTCTCTCTCTCTCTCTCTCTCTCTCTCTCTCTCTCTCTCTCTCTTTGCTTTTACCCCATGAACTTTAACATTACAGATTTTTCTTTCACTTCAGAAAATACTTAAAGAACGCTAACTGATTTATTTTCCAGTCGACTACAAACACGGCCTTTGAATAAACATATGCATTCACAGACTCACAAGAGACAAAGCCTAATCCCTCGTTATACTTCCAACTGACTCGGGATTCGAGAAAGAAAGAACAATAAAAGTTTTGACTACTCGGCTGCTGCTCAGTTAATGAAGGACGAGTCTAACAATCAAAGATTTTCTCTGTTTGTCTATTAACAGAATAGAGGATTAGAGAAACATTGGTACAATGTTTTCTAAACCATCTTAAGAAGTTTATAGCAATATGTGCAAAATTAATCGTTTGCACATGTGCTCATATTTCTTTAGATGTCTATGGCAACGAATGTGCGCGAATGACTAGGTATAATTCGTCATTGATTGATTTAAATATGGAATCAGCTGTATTCAACTTGTGGTCAACCTTGTAGTATTAAAATGTTATGTGCTTTCCATAAAATTGTAAATATTAGGTGTGTCAGTCTAATGTTTATTTTTATGTACAACTTCTCAAGATATCATCAATTTAAATAAAAATGGGGACTTTTCTACCTGATTACATTTAACAGGAATGGTCATCCTAATGTTTTATCTTCAGGTAAAGCCTTTTGAGATGATAACTTTACTAAAAAAATAAGAAAATTGGAACACATAAGCCAAAGGGCGCTTTCACTCAGACAAAAGGGGCAAAATAAATCAAGCAGTTATCCCCCAAGACTGTGCTCATAAATTTTCATACACGAACAAGCACACTGCAGCAATTAGCGGACAGAAAAACACCTGGTATTAAATTATTCTCGCCCTAGAATTACTTTTGAGGAGTGGGCTATCGTTCCAGAACCACAACAGAGGTGTCAGTTCATGGCATAAATATCTCGACACTGACGATGACGACCCCCCCCCCCCCCCGGCCCCTCTCTCTCTCTCTCTCTCTCTCTCTCTCTCTCTCTCTCTCAATATTCTAACATCTTTTTCCTCCCCAGCTTATGCTCCTGCAACTTCTATTGCTAAAACTAATACTACCTACTACAGCAAATAATAATAATAATAATAATAATAATAATAATAATAATAATAATAATAATAATAATAATAATAATAATAATAATAATAATAATAATAAGACAGCTACTTTTGACGAATATTTCGATAGCAGTGGATTAATTTAGATTCCAACAAAATCACAATCCTCATAGTTACCGCCCCATACTCTCTCTCTCTCTCTCTCTCTCTCTCTCTCTCTCTCTCTCTCTCTCTCTCTCTCTCTCTCTCTCTCTCTCTCTCAATTAATTACTCAATTAGATTCATTTAATAACGAAATGGTACCCACTGTTATTTCTTAAAAGTTTATCAACCTAATAGTCCATATTTATTATATTCATCTGGTTTCGAACAACATTATGATTATTTGTCTAGCGTCCTTATTACTCAGGTAATATAACTATTTTCTAGTCCCAGCTATTGGAAGCGGAAAAGCAATGTGATACACTCGCAGTGAACTAATTAGATTCACATTAATTACGCAGAAAATGAGAAAATTGCTGAGATGGCTCGCTTAAATTATGTGAAAATTGACCCGGAATGGAACGGGGTCAATGTCACAGCGCTGTTCCTTTTCAAATCCGATTCAAGGCCGATAATCTTATTAAAATATAGGTCACCCTTTCATAACTGCATTGGCATAATTTGTTTTTATTTGTTAAAAGAATATACGTGAACTGGTAGTCGCTATCACTATGTTTAGATAGCGTTTCTTCAGATAATAATAACCTGTCAATTGCGAAGACGAGTATATTAAAAGAGGTAATAGAAGACAAAATATGTATACAATATTCAGCTAAAAAAAACCCTTCACGAATCAACAAGAGAAAAACAGGTACAATGAAAAAACGCTGACGATTTATGGCTCTGTTTAAAGAAAGTTTCCTTGCCTTCGTCAAGGCCTCAGCAATTGCCTTCGTCAATTGCTATTATTCAGAAAAACGAACTGATTTTCATGGGTGTAAATTCTAATGCCTGTTAAAGGGAATCCTTTCTTCTTGCTTCCATACTGCATTCGCTATAAACACTTTGCAGATTTAGTAATCATATTGTTAACAGTTCGATACTGACTAGTGACTCAACTGTGACGTAACTTCTTTAATTTCATCGTCTGAATCCAAACTGAATTGGTAATTTCTACAGTAAATCTATACATTCAAGAGAAAAGAAACGATAAGAAAACAGTCGGTTTCATGAGACAATTCCTTAAATGCTGCCAAACAAAGTTTCCAACGGAAGTGGTTCAAACATTCATCCACTGTCAACACCAGCCTCCGTTTCAGTTTTTATTATGTGTTATTTGCAGAGAAATCTTAGACACTACCACTAATGGCTAATTCATATAGTGAGCCAACAATATATTGTCCTTACAGAATTATGTTTAATTTTTCTCCATAACAGTAATACTTGTGTAAACTCTCCCTCTCTTTCATAAGAATATTTCGTTTCCATAACTTTGGTTTACTTTGAATAGTTACCCTGAGATTTCAAGGCCATCTAAAATTCAAAGTTGTTCTGTGTACAAAGTAAGGTACATTCTCTCTCTCTCTCTCTCTCTCTCTCTCTCTCTCTCTCTCTCTCTCTCTCTCTCTCTTCTGACAAGAGGAGCGAAAATACAAATAATACATTTCCTATTAAAACAACACGAAGAGTAAAAAAAATAGTAAAATATAGATGTTAAAAAGAATGAAAGGAGCATAAATGAGATCGTACTCTGTTGATTATGACACTCGCCCAGATAGACAGTGGACCGGCGTTCGAATCCCCAACGAGACAGGGGCACAAAGGCCTGTCCTATCAAAGCCAACGGCGTTTCTGTTGTCCTGATGTTTAAAAGGCTCTGTTATCCTAATTAAGTAATGCATTTAAATGCATGATGGTAAATGATAAACGGTAGGATGGAATTGGGCATAAGGCTGGCAACCTCATCCTAAAATCCCTGCTGTGAGTAAAAGGGTTACATGAATCGAACAAAATGCCATAAAAAAAAAAAAAGAGGTAGGAAAGATACATTACTCCCAAAAGGAAGAGATAGTCAATTCTCGTAAATCTGTTCTTGAAGCACCGCAGCAATTAGGGAAGCTAAAAATATCTGGTCGTTAATTATTCTCATCTAATAATTTCCTCGGCGTACAAGTAATAACTCCAGGATCCTCAACAAAGCAGTCAGTTCGTGGCATATGTACTGTACAGTATTACTACAGAGGTGGGGCATTGATCATTATCACCTATCCTATCTCTATAAATGACTTTACAGGTACGATGCACGCTTCACATAATGAAATACTGGTTTCTGATAATAATATCCCCAGTGAATGACTTTGTAGCCCACCAAAAATGCCATTCGTGTAATGTTTACAGTATAAGTTACCTGTGGTTTACTAAACCAGTTATTCTTCAGCCACTATAACAAGCTCGAATTGCTCCCTATTATCTGGGTCCAGACATTCATGGAAATAAAGATTAGGGAAACGAGATTAAGTCACAATTAATTAGACACTAATTAGCTGTGAAAAAGTGAGGAAACAACAGGACGTGACTTACGACACATGAAAATCCTCCCTCGAAGTGACGCAGCTGTCAAGCTGAAAGGTTCATTTATGCAGCTGCCTAAATGAAAGGCCATTCAGGCCATTGCCAAATGCAATTTCTTTTACGTAGCTGTTAGTCAGCAAGGAAGGTCGTTTATGTACCTTTCAGAACTGGAGCACGATTTGTGTATGTGTCAGAGCGGATGGTCACTTGTGAAACTACCAAATAAAACGCCATTGGAGCATCTGTCTGAACCCAAGGTCATTGACGCATCTTTCAGGATGGAGAGTCATTGATGTGTGCATCAGCATGGCTGGCAGGGAATTTGTGTCATCTTCCAGACTGAAGGCCATAAGCTATCAGAATGAAATGTCATATACAGTAATTGAGTAGCTGTCATAAGTGAAGGTCATCTATGAAGCTGTCAAACTGCAAAGCTGTTTATGTAGCTGTCAAAGCGGAAGACAATTTCTGTATCTGTAAGAATGGAGCGTCATATATATATGGGGTTGTCAGGTTTGGTATCTATTCATGTAGCTGGCAGAACAGGAAATCACTTCTGTATCTGTCATAATAAAAGGCCCCTTTTGTAGTGGCCAGTATGGAGGGCAATTTTAGTAGCTCTCAAAATGGATCGTCATTCACTTAACTGTCAAATGGAAAGACTGTCATTTATGTAGGTGTCAGAATTGAAGGTCGTTTAAGAAGCTATCAAAATGGATGGTCATTCATGAAACTCTCAGATTAGTAGGTTAAACCTTACTGGTATATTAACCCCTACTCATTTCTCTCGATATAAAACCTCAACGAAAAATTTGAACGATATTTTCCACGGTGCAGTTCCCCTTTTTAATGACACCTTCCCTGGTATGAGGTTCTCTTTTATCACTCATTTTATTGCCCCATTTATCACCCTCCTCATTTACGATGGCCTCATTCCTCATGATTCCTGAGCGCTCCCTCCCAGTCTAAGATTCCTCATAATCATTTTTCTCATCTCTAGTACAAGGGTGGTAACAGAAATACTAGGGTGATTAACCAGTGCTTTCGAGGATTAGGTGATCCTGGTGTTTCCTTTAAAAACTTTTCTATTTTTATTCAATATTATTTTTTATCAATATTACTAACAGCAGAAGTTTATTTCCAAGATGGAAAATATTTCACTAGAATGTTCATTTCCGAATAAAATATAGACGAGCGAAAGCCAACCAATATTCTTATTATATTACAATCTCAGTCAAGCATCAAGTTAAAAAACAAATAGTAAAACTTTTCTTTAATAAAGGGTGGATGATAAAATAAGCAAATCAGAGGATATAACAAATAAACAACCGATTCTTTCCTTGAATAAAGAATCTATATATTTCTTTCCTTTTCAACCTTCCGCTGCTGCCTCCAGGAGCTGAGGTGAGTTGAGTTAGTTACGACCCGAGGGGATTCATGAACGAAACCTCCTCCTCTTGAACGGAGCCACTTCACTCTCCACCTTCTGTTCTCGTCTGGGAGTTTCGATCTGGATTTTTTTCGGTTTTCCGCATGAGCTGAGGTGACTGACACCTGTTTCACAGTTTCAGCTAGTTCACGGTAGGTCGTGAGCATTTCGGTTCATTTCACGTAGTACGTGAATTCGACTTCTCTGAAAGGAAATATTATGTTTTGCCCATCGCTTATGTCTGTATATATGTATGTGAGTGGAAGTTTGTGTATGTGTATGAAAGAGTTTAGTTTTGTTTCATTATCATATATCGACGGTGTTGCATCTAGGAACAGTAATTTCCACCGCTCTGAATAATTCTGTTATCCACATTATTACTTGACAAGGTATCACACGTCTCGACCACCGACCTCACCGCGTAACAACTCCTCGCTGCTGGGAGAAGGAGCGCTGGTGAACTGGTACAATACATGTACAGTACACAATTCCGGGGTCTAAGCAATGTCAGGCAGGGCAGCCGATCGGGACTACAAAGTCTACCCCAAAAGCCAAATCAAAGTCCTTCAAAAGAAGGCGTCACGGCGACCCCATATGAAAATGGCAACAAGCTGGGAAGAAGAGGAAGATTACTTGTCAAGGTATACTGTAATGCTGGTGAAATCGTGGAAACTTCATTTACACTTTAGATTCCTCTGACATACAAAAAAAAAAAAAAAAAAATGAGCCTACGCGGATAACCCAAGCTGTAGCTTGGGTATTTTACAATGCTAACTAACGACATTGAAAACTGAAAAAAAAAAAAGTTCATTTTCGGTGAAATCGATGTCAACTTATTTGTGGGGAAAAGGACTTATTAATGAGTTATTGCACGGACGTTTATGTTTGTTAAGAAACACAAATAACTCAATCATGATTATCGCACTGTGTCAAACATCATTTTTGTGTACAAGTGATGAATAAGTGTCTAAAAATAGAGGCACCAAGTTATGGTACACTTATCTCGGTATATAACAGTGCCGTGACATCAACTCACCTCTCTCTCTCTCTCTCTCTCTCTCTCTCTCTCTCTCTCTCTCTCTCTCTCTCTCTCTCTCTCATGCTCTAAATTACTCATAATGTATCCCTGAAATTTCGGTCATGATCTATGATAAATTGCAAGGAGGACCAGTTTACCGTATGGCATAAATATAACGTTAATACATTTTGTAGATTTATGTAAAACTATATAAAAAGGGAATGTATGGCTAAACACGTGTTATGCGTTTCCATAACGCTGAATTTGCTACAGTAGCGACTGTAATAATAATAATAATAATAATAATAATAATAATAATAATAATAATAATAATAATAATAATAATAATAAGAGAGAGAGAGAGAGAGAGAGAGAGAGAGAGAGAGAGAGAGAGAGAGAGAGAGAGAGAGAGAGAGAGAGACTTATTTGAAACAAGTGCAAAAGCGGATAAAATTTGACACTGACGGAAATAATAAAGCAAATATAAGTTTAAACTTATGAAAATGACCATGAATAAAAATAGTGAGGTCCTTTGTGTCGCGCGCCATTGGAGGAGGTGATGATGGTGATGGTGACACTGATTAAAATGATAAAAGAGTAAAAGATAAACTCCCTGATAACTAAAACATTGTTGTGTATAATGATAAATATATGATATATGTATATATATATATATATATATATATATATATATATATATATATATATATATATATATATATATATATATATATATATATATATATATATATATATATATATATATATATATATATATATATATATATATATATATATATATATATATATATATATATATATATATATATATATATATATATATATATATATATATATATATATATATATATATATATATATATATATATATATATATATATATATATATATATATATATATATATATATATATATATATATATATATATATATATATATATATATATATATATATATATATATATATATATATATATATATATATATATATATATATATATATATATATATATATATATATATATATATATATATATATATATATATATATATATATATATATATATATATATATATATATATATATATATATATATATATATATATATATATATATATATATATATATATATATATATATATATATATATATATATATATATATATATATATATATATATATATATATATATATATATATATATATATATATATATATATATATATATATATATATAATATGTAAATAAGAAGGCCCATAAAACACTATTTAAACGTTGAAACCATATATTTCGGGCACTTGTTTCTGTGCCCCTGTTCACTGGTAAAATATGGACAGGTGGAAAGTTACAATGGTATATATACAAAAACATGAAGGTGTGGCCTTAGGCCTCCCATGTTATGGAGGTGGCATTCCTTAAGAAGGAGGAGAGTGACCAAATTCCCTAGTGGTTTTGGTCTCATTAGCTCCCGTTTGGCGATGGATCTGGCGGTCGCGTTTCTTGGGTCATCTTCAGGAGGGGTTTGAGGATTAAGGTGTCGATGGCGTCCGATTTCCAATGTCCTCCTGACAGGTTCATATTGTTGGTTTGATTGATGATAGCAGATTCCAGCATCTTTCTTTTGTACGGACAGCTACTCTTGAAAACCAACTCCGCCCCACTCCAGTTAATGACATGCCCTGTATTTCTGATATGTAGGAAAATTCCCGAACTCTCCGAAGCGTAACGTACTGATCTTTTGTGCTCTGTTATTCTTTGCGAGAGCGATCTACCTGTCTCGCCTACATAAATTTCATGACAATTGCTACATGGTATCTTGTAAACTCCGGCTTCTTCCCTTTTGTTATTTAAGTATACGTTAACGAGCGAACTCCCGATGGATTTGGGATAATGGAAAATGAAAGGATTATTAGAACTGAGTTGTTCGGTGGCCTTTTGGATGTTTTCATCGTATGGAAGCTTTATTTTGTTGTTGAAATCTATTTGTCTGTTGGAAGTGGGACCTCTATAGTATATTTTATTCGCTTTGTTAATAGCCCTCTCGATAATGTGTGGTGGATAGAGCAGTTGCGTTAGGTGTTGGCGGATCGTGTTAAATTCTTTATCCAGGTACTCATTTGAACATATCCTAAGTCCTCTGAGGAATAAGTTGCACCCTACCATGATTTTTACGGAGACGTCGTGGTAGCTTAAGAAATGAATGTAGGAGACAGCGAAGGTGGGTTTTCTATATACTGTAAATGCACACCTGTTCTGTTTTCTTATGATCAGTACATCTAGGAACGGCAGTTTTCCGTCCTTTTCCCATTCTGTTTTAAATTTTATGGTCGGAACTAGCGAATTTAGCCTATTAAAAAATTCATTAAAGTCCCCCCAGCTATTGTCCCAGAAAGTAAAGATATCATCTACATATCTAAGCCAGATCATATTATGGGGTTTGATAGACGACAAAAGTTCTGTTTCGAAATATTCCATGTACAAGTTTGCTAGAAGGGGTGATAGGGGACTTCCCATGCTACAGCCAAATTTTTGTTTGTCAAAATTACCATTGAAAGAAAACACGTTGTTAGTTACACAGAGGTTGATAAGTTTTAAAGTTTTATCTATGCCAAGAGGAAAATGGTCTTCATATGGTTGTAACTTCCTCTCTAAGAAAGACAACACGTCGGCAATCGGGACTTTAGTAAATAATGACTCGACGTCTAGGCTGAGCAATTTGATGTTGTTTGAGGGGATGTTTAAACTATAAAATTTTTGTATGAAATCCTCTGCATGTTTGACGTGGGAGGATGAGAAGGTTCCTAAAAAGGGTGATAACAAGTCTGCGAGCCATTTTGATAATTTGTACATGAAAGAGCCCCTGCTAGATATTATGGGGCGTAAAGGAATCCCATCTTTATGTGTTTTCGGGAGGCCGTAAAAATAGGGGAGAGAGGGGTTGATTACCTTGAATGTCTCTAGTAATTCGATGTCTTTTTTATTGCCCCCTATGGTTCTAACTGATTTGTTAAACTGGGCAGCAATATTTGTTGTGGGATCTTTCGTTAATTTGTCATAGGTCTCTGCATCGTTTAGAAGTTCTTGAACTTTATTGATGTATGTCTCCTTGTCTAACAGAACTATTTTCCCGTCTTTGTCAGATTTAGTGATGATGATATCCCCCCTTTTTCTTAAGCTAACTAATGCATTTTGGAATCTTTTCAGGAGCGAATTTTTGTTGTTATTTTGCTCCAAGACATTTAGCAAAATGCCTTTGAGACATGCCTCTTTCTTGTCATAATTGTTTTTTGCAAAATGTTTATCAAAAGCAACTAGGAAATTAAGATTACTCTCGGGACCAGGTTTTAGAGCAAATGAAACTCCAAGATTTAAAACGGTCTGTTCTTCTGCAGTGAGGGGATGGTTAGAGAGATTCAGCACATTATTGGGAAGGCCAAGATTATTCCATACGCTGTTCCTAATCAGTCTTTTTAATTTGTAGCACAAATTTCTGGAGTGGGACTCCCTGTTTTCAATAGCACCTGATAGCACAAAATATGAAAGATATCTGTACATACCATCATCCCTGCACATGAGGCGAAGTGACGTGGCTAGCTGACTTATTTTTCTTCTAATCACATAGATGTCTTGATGTGTGGCTTGTATTCTGTCTTGGAGGAATGTGCGGATGGAGTCCGGAAATGGGTCTGACAGCGATGTCCAACGCGTGAAACCGTACATTTTGGGAGAAACTTGTTCCTGTAGGCATTCTTGTAGAAAATTTCTCTGATTCTTCCTCTTGTGTAACCCATGTACTAGCCGTTCGTACCGTCTAAAGATGTGCTTGACAGCTGGGTTGAAGCCGAAAAACTGGTGTAAACTGTGATGTTCCATAATGGGCAAAAATGAATGTCTTTTCCTGTAATACTACAGTGTAATATGAAAATAAGAAGGCCCATAAAACACTATTTAAATGTTGAAACCATATATTTCGGGCACTTGTTTCTGTGCCCCTGTTCACTGGTAGAATATGGACAGGTGGAAAGTTACAATGGTATATATACAAAACATGAAGGTGTGGCCTAAGGCCTCCCATGTTATGGAGGTGGTGTTCCGTAAGAAGGAGGAGAGTGACCAAATTCCCTAGTGGTTTTGGCCTCATTAGCTCCCGTTTGGCGATGGATCTGGCGGTCGCGTTTCTTGGGTCATCTTCTTCTGTAGGTTTCTTAAGCTACCACGACGTCTCCGTAAAAATCATGGTAGGGTGCAACTTATTCCTCAGAGGACTTAGGATATGTTCAAATGAATACCTGGATAAAGAATTTAACACGATCCGCCAACACCTAACGCAACTGCTCTATCCACCACACATTATCGAGAGGGCTATTAACAAAGCGAATAAAATATGCTATAGAGGTCCCACTCCCAACAGACAAATAGATTTCAACAACAAAATAAAGCTTCCATACGATGAAAACATCCAAAAGGCCACCGAACAACTCAGTTCTAATAATCCTTTCATTTTCCATTATCCCAAATCCATCGGGAGTTCGCTCGTTAACGTATACTTAAATAACAAAAGGGAAGAAGCCGGAGTTTACAAGATACCATGTAGCAATTGTCATGAAATCTATGTAGGCGAGACAGGTAGATCGCTCTCGCAAAGAATAACAGAGCACAAAAGATCAGTACGTTACGCTTCGGAGAGTTCGGGAATTTTCCTACATATCAGAAATACAGGGCATGTCATTAACTGGAGTGGGGCGGAGTTGGTTTTCAAGAGTAGCTGTCCGTACAAAAGAAAGATGCTGGAATCTGCTATCATCAATCAAACCAACAATATGAACCTGTCAGGAGGACATTGGAAATCGGACGCCATCGACACCTTAATCCTCAAATCCCTCCTGAAGAAGATGACCCAAGAAACACGACCGCCAGATCCATCGCCAAACGGGAGCTAATGAGGCCAAAACCTCTAGGGAATTTGGTCACTCTCCTCCTTCTTAAGGAATGCCACCTCCATAACATGGGAGGCCTAAGGCCACACCTTCATGTTTTTGTATATATACCATTGTAACTTTCCACCTGCCTATATTCTACCAGTGAACAGGGGCACAGAAACAAGTGCCCGAAATATATGGTTTCAACGTTTAAATAGTGTTTTATGGGCCTTCTTATTTTCATATCACACTGTAGTTTTCATATCACACTGTAGTATTACAGGAAAATATATATATATATATATATATATATATATATATATATATATATATATATATATATATATATATATATATATATATATATATATATATATATATATATATATATATATATATATATATATATATATATATATATATATATATATATATATATATATATATATATATATATATATATATATATATATATATATATATATATATATATATATATATATATATATATATATATATATATATATATATATATATATATATATATATATATATATATATATATATATATATATATATATATATATATATATATATATATATATATATATATATATATATATATATATAATAAGTTTAATAAGAGGACAGTATTTATTAAAATGAAAAAAAAATTGTTTGTATTGTGACATTATTAGTGCTCGCACTTTTTCAGAGCTGAACACCGCAAAGATAAAATCTGAAAGGTCGCGAAGTATGCATGACGCATGGGTAACACTAAGATCACAAGCCATTTTTATTTGATTATTTTCTCCGTACAGGGAATTTTCATGTTAAATTTAGCTATAGTTGAAAAAAAATCTCTAATTTTTAATGCTTTACCCAAGAAGTTTTATTTCTCTATTTAATTTTAATAATGAAAAAGAAATCGCTTGACAAATGAAGACGAGCCAGAGGCAAAAGCCAAGGTTTCATCCTTCCATCACAAAAGAATCCCAGGTGTCGCCTCTACCAGGTAAGCAAGCTCTGATTTCTTTCTGTCTTCTTCTTCTTCTCCTCCTGTCATAGTAGGATAATCTTTACCCTTCCAAAGGGGACAGAGGCACAATTTGTGCCTGAGGAAATGAAGGATGAAGAAGATTATCCTTCTCTGGAATAAGAAGAAGAAGAAGAAGAAGAAGAAGAAGAAGAAGAAAATATCAGAGCCTGCTTACCTGGTGCAGAGGACACCTGAGATTCCTCTCTGATGGAAGGACGAAGCCTTTGCTTTTGTTACGGACCCTTTTTCTCGCTTTTTGAAAATCATTTGTCAAGCAATTTCTTTTTCATTATCAAAATTAAATAGACAGCTAAAACTTCTTGAGTTACATATGAAAAATTAACGAATATTATTCATTATAATAATAATAATAATAATAATAATAATAATAATAATAATAATAATAATAATAATAATAATAATAATAATAATAATAATAATAATAATAATAATACGGTAAATAATGACGAAATTGCAAACCTCTCATATCGCTAATTGGCAACCGTCATCGGCTGATAAGACCAACGCGGTGTTGCAGATCACTGTCTCTTGGCAAACTGAGTCAAGTACGGATGCAACTTAAGAAGACATATTCTTAATTTTCTCTTCACATATCACACGCATCTAACATCTGAAAGCACCAGCGAATTCAGGGTGAATTTACTGTATGAAAACACAAGTTTGATTTGATCTTGATCCCGTGAATGATGCAAAATCCGAAGATAAGTAAAACAGGTATAAAGAATTAAATGCCTCTCTCGCTTCCCTTTTACTCGTTGTAATTCCTTTGTGTTTTATTTAATTGATTTCAAGAAATCAGGATTTAGTTGTACAATTAATACCGAATCCTATGGTATGACCAAAACTTTCCTATCTTGTCCAAAACGTGAGATAAATGAAGGAATGTCAACATATTGCTAGTTTTCTAGGCTACAGACGTGAATATGAGACAGTGAGCGAGCCGCCTATCTCCCGGTACCAGTGTTAAGTCTCCTTAGAAGTTGATCCGCTTTCTACCATATTCAGCATTAATATTATATTGTAGTGGCACATAAATAAGTGGCAATTTAATTTTAATTTTAATATCAGAACATCATTAATATTGCACATGCCACATGACGCACATAAAGTAAGAAAGATCTTGATGATTATTAAAATGCTTAGTAGTAAGTAATCCAAAAGGTATTATTACACTTGTGTCAACCAGTCTCGTCTGTTGAGCATGTTACTGTGATGCATAAGGACACCTGCTGTCTTTTGTCAGTCATTAAGAATTAGCTGCAGGGAGTATGTAGGTTGTAGGATAGGCCTACTGTGTATGCCACCATTTTTTTCAGTTTTAGGCGTCAAAAGCCGCATTAGAGTTGTTTAGGAAATTGCGTAATTCACCTTACGTGGTTTCCCAACGGAATTCCGCCGAAACGTCACACTCTGGAAGAGTGTTTGTGTTTCAGGACGACGAAAACAACACGTAGGAAACAACTCCTATGATTCGATTCTGTGTAAATATGGCCCTTTTTTATTTGACGCAAATCCCTTCTTTGTCGATATATAGGCTACATTTAGCATGATTATTATTGTGGCACATAAATGCAAAGGCGAATTCTGTTTTGAAATCGGAACATCATTCATCTTATATATGCCACATCATATCAAGTAAAAGCGAGCTTATCCATCACTGAAAAGGAAGGCCTAAATTAGTAGTAAGTAGGTGTGTAGGGTACTACCTTGGAGGAATAATGGGAGGAGACGCCAAGCATGGGTCAGACCGCTCAGTGAAGTTAAAGCCAGTTTACCGCGTGGCAGCCACGCCCAGGACTGGCAAAAGAGGGACCAAACCGTAAGGATTAATAGAAACGCTTCAGTTACTTTTCCCATCTTTTATTTTCATAATGCGTCTTTTCATGGCATAAATGGAGGCGAAAAGTGTTAGATATTTTATCATTGTTTTAAAATCATAGTTAATTATTTTATCATACATAATACCTTAATTTATTACTCAGAAATACAATACAAATTTTCATAACCTTATATACATATAACCTATTACTGGCACAAATTTAAAGCTATTCTCTTTATGTCTTCTAATTCCTTAGTCCTTACTGTTTTTTATCGCCTACTATTAGGAATTATTGACCGCTAAAATGAATGAGCTTAGTATATATCTGGCGACTCTTTCCTGCGACCTGCGATTGAAGTTTAGCAGTAATCTGCTTACCAGCATAATTATATCTCGCTTGCAAATATTTTTCAGTTATTGCTTTAATCAATAAGTGCAAGTGATTGTCCAGTGGTTGAGTATCATACATGTGATAATCGAACTCTGAAAATATTGTTTTGCCTCTGAAAGCTGCCAATACTGAACTAACTAATTTATGGAAGTTAACTCTCCCCAGTGATTTGTTGCAGGACAACATTTCCCTCATATTTTTTCACATGTATTGCATATATCGATAACATCATTTGATGGATACACCAATTTTCCTTTGGTTTTTAATTTGATGAGGGTGTGACGAAAATTAGCGTCTGTTAACGTTAATGCATCAATGCAGACTTCACACTGTAGAGACTTTTTTAACTTAAAAACAACAAAGCCTGCAATATAAGCTACTATTTTATTTGAACATTTTGACAAGTGGTAATGGTTTGGAATATATTCATAATCATCTTCCTTGTCATCTGAATATGCTTCTTGAACATCTAAAATTCGATGTCTTGAAGCAGAAGCATTTATATTCCTTATACTGCTTGAAGCAGTTAATATGGGCACGGGCTCTAATGGCAAGCAGTTGCCACGAATGGTATCCATTAAGTCATTATGTACAAGTAGCCTCTTGTAAGTAGCAGAGAATTGTCTCGCTGTGGGATTATCATTATGGCCTCCCAGACCATATACGTAGAGGTTTTGAACGAAAACAAATTACTGTAGCTGTCTTTTTTGACATTGAAAAGGCATACGATACCACATGGAGGTATGCTATATTAAAAACTTTACAAAACAACAACATCCGTGGACATTTACCTAGGTTTATACAGAACTTTTTGACAAACCGCAATTTTCAGGTGAGAATTGATGATGATCTGTCTAGAACATTTCCACTTGAAAACGGTGTTCCACAGGGAAGCGTCCTTAGTGGAACACTGTTTACTTTAGCAATTAATGATATCAGTAAAAATCTACCTATTGGCATTAAAAGTAACCTATACATGGATGATTTTGCCATATATTATTCAGCATCCCGAATAAAACATGCAGAACGAATCATTAATAAGAGCATAGTAAAAATAGATGAATGGGCGTCATCTGTAGGCTTTAAATTTTCCATAGATAAAACTCAAGCAATCATGTTTTATAAAAATAAAAAGTGGAAAAAAGGTGAAGAAATAGATTTAAAAATCAAAAACCATAGTATACCAATTGGTCAAACAGCAAAATTTTTAGGATTAGTATTTGATACCCACTTGAAATGGAGAGCCCACATTACATATGTAAAATCTAAAAGTAAAAGAGCATTAAATCTAATTAGAAAACTATCGAACACTACTTGGGGAGCTGATAGACATACCCTTACTGTGCTGTATAAGGCAACAGTTCTGTCCATCATTGATTATGGAAGTGAAGTATATGGCTCGGCATCTGACGCAGTTCTGAAAATGTTAGACCCTGTTCACAATGAAGGCCTTAGAATATGCTCAGGAGCCTTTAGATCATCACCAAAATCATCGCTACAAGTTGAATGTGGTGAACTGCCTTTGTCTCTCCATAGAGAGCTAGTAACAATGAAAAGTGCTTTAAGAATTCAAACTAGTGATTCTCCAACCAAAAAATTATTTGAATTAAGAGATGTATTTATAAACAACCATCCACCACCTTTCCCAATTAGAGCTAAAAGATTGTTTGAGTCGCTGAATATAAATATACAAGTGCCTGTAATAGTAAAATCACCTCCTCCCTGGACAATGAATAAAACGAGAATTTGCACACACCTCAAGTATTTATCAAAAAGTAACTCATATACAACAGAACACCATAGACAGCATACAATAGAGCATATAAACCGAAAAGGTCCACATTATGCAATATATACAGATGGATCTAAATCAGAACACGGAGTAGGATATGCTGCAGTGTCCTAAGACAAAACTTATCAGTTCTCCCTGCCCAATAATGCTTCTGTATTTACAGCAGAATTGTATGGAATTGCATCAGCTATAAAAATAATTTTGTAATTTTCAGTGATTCAAGAAGCGCTATAGAAGCTATTCAAAGTTACAAATCTAATAATAATATAGTACAACAAATTAAATTATATCTCCATAAATTATATAATAATGGAAAAAATGTAGAAATATGTTGGATCCCTGCGCATGTAGGGATCAAAGGAAATGAAGAAGCAGACAAAGCAGCTAAAGCAGCAACTCACATGACAAGATCAAATGTGACTATCCCTGTTACAGATTATGTAACTCACATAAAAATGGGTATCATAAATAAATGGCAACATATATGGGATGAAGAACCTGAAAGTAATAAACTGAAAGAATTAAAACCTAATGTTAAAAAATGGAGTTCATCATATCAAAGAGAGAGAGACGCACAAGTAATTTTAACACGCCTCAGAATAGGCCATACTCGTCTGACACATGGGCACTTAATGAGCAGCCCACATGGCCCGGCTCCCGAGTGCTCAGAATGCAGAGTATTAATAACGCTCAGACATGTGTTACGTGAATGTCCAAAGTATGACCGACAACAAATGTCTACTTTTGGAAATAGGTCAGTGAAAGAAATTTTGTCAGAATCTTTCACATTTTCAATCATTCCAATTTTGATGTTCTTGAAAAACTGTAATTTAATTAACAAAATATAAAAAAAAGTAAATAATAAAAATATGAAAATCCTTTTAACATTTGAATTTTACAAAAAAGAATTTTTAAAATTTTGTTTAATTTATATTCTGAATTTTAATATACCGTTTTAGTATGTATGTAAGGAAGTCTGAGTAAATGTATTTATTGTATGAGAGCATGTACCTATGTGCAGTTTTTAATTTCATTTTAGTTCATTCATCTTAGTATTGGATGATCTATTGGGTCCTAGCGCTTGACTTCAGGCCTAGACCTAGTATTTTAATCAAATCCTTCGGGCCAGCCCTATGAGAGCTGAAAGTCAGCTCAGTGGTCTGGTTAAACTACTTTAATAATAATAATAATACTTGACCAAAGAATAGTTCAATATGATCCTGACTGAATTTGTAGGTCATCAAAAATTGTAAAGGCCCATCATCTGATGCAATACAGGTTTCGTACGGAATCTGAAGACTTCGTATGCAATAGAGAAAGCCAATGAAACCAGTTTTTCTATTTGATTTTAAGATGTCTTTACCATCCTGAAGTCTCAAAGATCTGATATAAGTTTCTGCTTTTATTAGAAAATCTTTAATGTCACTTGCATTATTCTTCTGAATTGGGCTTTTAAATCCTTTGGCATTTAGATTTCGAGAATTTAATATGTCAAATAAGGTGTTGAATACCATAATGAATTCAATAGTAGCTTCACTTCCCTCAAATTCACTTATTTTTTCATCAAGGCAGAATTTTAAAGAAGTTGCAACAGACTCACTAAGGAGCTGTGTCGCTAACTTAACGTTCATCTTTTTTTTCATCCACGCAGCATGAGCAGTCCTGAGCTTATTACCTAAGTGAAGTTCCTCCTTTCTTGGAGTCTGTACAAATGTTCTATGTACTCCCATTTCACATAATTTCCATTCTTATCAATCAAAATTTTCACATCCCATTCCACTTGCTCTCTTATCACTATTTCATCCATCATTAATGAACACAACAATGGTTTACCTGTTTTAGCACATTCTTCCGAACGTAATTTCATTGCTGAAAAAGCAGATTCCGTGAAACCTGGTCTGCCATCTATACCTTGATACCATTTCTGAATAGTTCTTGGATGAGGCAAACATGTATCGAAAACTTTTCTCACGTAACGGTAAGCATGCGGGGAATAAAAGTTAAGAGTAAGAGCAAAACTTCGTAGTTCAGGCGAATAAGAAGTTGGACGTGGTTGGTTACTGTGCTTTGCAGTCTGTCTTTTGAGGAGATCTTGTACACCACTGGTGCAATTCTCTAATAAACCTAAACTCTCATCACTTATGAAACGCTTTCTTTTTAGTTCTAATATTACATTTTCAAGATCACTGTTTCTTTTCACAAGACGCCTCTTTGATTGCTGTAGGACTTTGATCTTCTTTTTAGATTGCACAAGTTTTCGTTTAAGATTTTTCACTTCATTAGCAACATTATAGCAAACTGTTTGAGAGGGCTCTTTAACTGTTAATAAAGACTCCTTTTCATTCCCCGGTGCATGATTCGATGTGTCGGTGCCAGAACGATTCGTTGGCAGCTTTCTTTTTGGAGCAACGTTTTCCTTAAAATATTCTGGAAATCCTTCAAAGATACTAGGAACGGCGCCACTATGAAGTCGTACACATGACAAAGATGTCCGGTCTATGTCTTCTTCTCTGAAATGTTTCGAACATAAACGAGAATAATTGGTAGGAGTAAAGTTTTCTTGCCGCATCTTCCTAACCCATTTGTCTTTTAGTGCCTCATCTTTCGGAAACCTGCGAAATAAGAGCAAGTTCTTTAAGATTTTGTCCTTCAGTTGAGAAAGAAATTACACACACACACACACACACACATACACACAGAAAATTGCAAAGCTTCCTTTGAAAAAGCAGCTATTGTAATGGTGCAAATCCTTCGACATTTATTTGTATAGATATTTTGCTATTCTAGTGCTATAAAATCATTGAAATGAGAATATGGGATTTTGAACTTTATGGAAACTCGAGTGCAGCCGAGGGCTTACACACAAGACATCTTCAGTTTCTGGCTACCACGTGGCTGGTAATGACTTTTGGCTACACGTGGGTTGTTAGAAATTAATCATATAAATTTTGTATCCCTATTGTATCATAAGATGACTTACCGATGAAATGTGATTTTAGGATCCCTGATCTTGTTCATCCTTGCAGTACAGCCATAAGCAGCACAAGATACTGGCATTATGTATGAATAAGGTTAACTCACTGGAAGATATAGTTCAAGTTAACTAAAAACAATTGAGTGACATCTTAGTCATCGCGAGGTCGCGCACCTGGGTCGACCCCTTCATCGGTCGACCCAGGGATTAAGTTGCCAGTCCCAATATGGCGGCCAGCGACCTGAGTGGCTTCACTTATCCCGCAGCAAGGCGTCTCCTCCCATTATTCCTCCAAGGGTCCTACCGGTTGTGTCAGCGGGAAAATGAAATTTGGTACCCTAGGCTAGGCCTAGCCCTCAAATTAGGCCATTCATTTGGTAAGGTGCTATATCATTTCAACCTCTCTCAAAGTACAACCTGTTTTCGAATATATAAAGATAATTTCTTCATGGTAAGAGTATATCGAACCATCACGCCAAGGAAAAAGTAGTCTTTAAGAATGGTACCAGCAAGGAAAAGAATGTTAACTTAGCAAGTGCTAGGCCTATTCCTACCGAATCTGCGTGTATTTTCGTTGGTCGTTATTCCAAATATGTCAAAATTACTTGATGGCTTTCCTTATGGAACAATTCTTTCTCAGCATCGTTCCAAAGAAGTGGCTGCTAGCTTTTCTTTCGTCTCGTCGGTTTTGTTTGCAAGACGCTGAGTATGGTGGGAAAAATCATAATACACACACACACACACACACACACACACACACACACATATATATATATATATATATATATATATATATATATATATATATATATATATATATATATATATATATATATAAAGAAGTTCTGCAGTCTACTTTATACTTTCGAAATAGTTCACAAGTAAAAATTTGTTATTTTAGATATATACAGATTAAAGTGCATGATTTTTTCATTCAAAATTCTGTACTTCATGTAAGTCAACATTTTAGGATTTTCTTTTTTTATAAGAGTGAGCATATTTACGTCTATGTATGGAGAATACTGAATGCTTAATAAGGAAGTAAGTTTTTCTAATCAAATTAAATGTCTTTGATTATACAGAAAAGAATGCAAAATTCTTTACCTGAACTACAATAGACCTCAGAACAGAAATATTCCGAAATATACCTTTCAGTGGTGATTAATTTACCTCTAAAAATGACTTATTTTAATAATTAGGGGAGAGAAATAAAACGCAAAGCTGCCTTAGTGCCTCGTCTGTGCAGCATACGAGTAGTACTATGAGTTGGACCAGTGCTTTCAATATGGCCGCCAGAGGTCACTCGCTCGGCCGGCCGGGAGATCGCCAGTCTATGTTATTGACGCTCTGTGGTCACGACCCACTTAAGTCGACTGATCACCACGTTACTATTTATTCCCTTCCATCGTGGACAGAGGCACATCTGGTGTTTGAGGAAATGGAGGATGAAGAAGAGCTCCCTCCTTCCTTTGGCTGAAGAAGAAGAGGAAGCAGCCAGAGAGACATCGGAGCTTCCTCGCTTACCTGGCAAAGGGGACACGACCTGGGATTTGCTTTTGTCATTCGTGACTTTTTTTATTCGCTTTTTAAATTTCATTTGTTAAACGATTCAAGTCTCTAGACCAAAATAAAATCCAGAATTATGGGTTCTATCACAAAAGTGTCAAAAACTGGTTGCTCTTCGAGTTTGGCCTGAATTTAACATAAAAATTTCCTATACAGAAATCAAATACAGAATATATATGGCTACTGATTGCGGTGCTCCCACGACTTTGTGTTTGTATTATTTCTTTCAGCATGCTATTTTTGAAGCGCTCAGCCTCTGAAAAAGTGGGAGCGCTCATAAAAAAAATATGTTAAGTATACACACACATATACATATGTATGTATGTATATATATATATATATATATATATATATATATATATATATATATATATATATATATATATATATATATATATATATATATATATATATATATATATATATATATATATAATAGATTTCGTATGAGAAGATTATCAGCGCTCGCACTATTTCAGTAGCTGAGACTGAGCCGCAAACATAGTTCTGGAAAAAGCTTAAAGAAAACTCATTGGATAATACTAATCATAATGATGACCATTATTGCAATTAATACTATTATCATTTGCGTGCTCTCTGCTGTTGCTCATGTTTTATGTATCATCATTGGTTTGTGTATTAGGCCAAGATAAATTATATTATATTTGATTTTACTATGAACCCTTCAACACACACACACACATCTACAGCCTTATCTTATTCATCATTGTTGCGGAGGTCAGCTGTGAAAAGGCATAATTATGTTGCTTCCATCTTGGTGTAGGTTCTGCGGGAGAGGATCATGACCGCTGGCGCCTTTTCAGAGCCGAGCACCCCAATAATAATGAATAAGATAAAGCTGTAAAGGTGTGTGTGTGTGTGTGTATTGAAGGATTGATAGTAAAACTAAATATAATTTACCTTGTACTGATATAAAAATCAATGATAATAGATAAAAATTTGAACAACAGCAGAGAGGAAATGATAATAATAGTATTAATTGCAATAATGGTCATTATTATGATTAGTATTGCCTTTTTCACTTTATAAATGCCATCATTTTATACCAACCAGCAATTAAATAAACTTTATCGCACTTAATTCATACACAAATGTCAGGTTAGGATTATTCACAAAAACCAAGTATGTTTTAAAGAAAAATTGGAAAATCAAAAGCATACCAAACTATACCCAGGTATATTTTTAGGGAGTGTTGTGAACATAGGTCTACATGTGGCCTGAGCTACATTAAAGAGATAAAACATAATGATTGAGAGCTCATCGTTCGTCTATGTTTGATGCAAGCAGACTGCTTGACATCAGCTCGTCTTTCTTGTGCTTTTATTGGTATAGACGCTACCGATGCTCATCACGACTGCTATCAAGTGAAGAAATTGGGCGGACAAGAAAGTTTCCTTATCAGCAGTCGAATAATAATGACACTTCAAAGTTTGGTGGCAATTCATATGTAAGAGTTTATGAAAATGAACTTACTGTGCATTGTGATCGTTTATTAGAGACCATCTTTTATTCTACAGTGAAATGTAAATGATCTTTTCATTTTCTACTGAATAAAAGGCAAAATACATATGCTCAGATATCTTACGAGAGAGGCATTTTAATAATAATCCAGTGAAGATTAACATAAACATTGGAGTATTATTACATTCGTTGATGTTGCTCTTATTAATCATTGCTATTTTTAATTATTTTGTTTAATAACTTTTGTTATACATTACATGAACTGATTTATATACATACATACATACACACACACACACACAACATATACACACATATATATATATATATATATATATATATATATATATATATATATATATATATATATATATATATATATATATATATATATATATATATATATATATATATATATATATATATATATATATATATATATATGTATATATATATATATATATTTATTATTATTGTTATTATTATTATTATTATTATTATTATTATTATTATTATTATTATTATTATTATCATTATTATTATTATTATTATACGAAGGAAGAAGACCCTCTTTGAGGCAAGTTTTGTTAAATGAAATGGCTGCATTTCGCGAATTGATTTTATACCGAGTTTTCTCAATTCTTCTAATAATTCGCTTTTCCCGCACATCAATATTAGTCAGTAATTGTCCAGTGTTCATATTTTGGTGGCTGAAACCTGGGATGTAAATTCGTAGATTTTCCTTAGGGTATTTTCGGTGGTATTTCTTTCTGGACGTCTGTCTGGTATTTTTTGACGCCAGAGAAAGAAAAGAAAAAGAGAAATACCACCAAAAATGCCATCAGGAATATCTACGAATTTACGTCCCAGGTTTCAGTAACCTGATGTAACGCTTCAAAATAAAGAATTTCTGCTGAAATAAATACGCTGTTTCATCCACCAAAATATGAACATTGGACAAATATGGACTAACATTGATGTGCAGGAAAAACGAATTTTTCGAAGAATTGAGAAAACTCAGTATAAAATCAATTCGCGAAATGCAGCCATTTTATTCAACATATTATTATTATTATTATTATTATTATTATTATTATTATTATTATTATTATTATTATTATTATTATTATTATTATTATTATTATTATTATTATCATATTAATTTTTTTTAAGTAAATTTGGTTCCTCGTACAATATCATAGATGTCATTACTGTTATAACTTATTATTTTACCCATAAATTCGAAAAATTTTAAAACGCGAGGAGTAGATATTTAATGCTATTAATTATTAAATTTCGGGTTGATTTTATTGCGGATTTTTTTTGTGCTTAAAAGTTTGATTACAAAGCCTCTCTCTCTCTCTCTCTCTCTCTCTCTCTCTCTCTCTCTCTCTCTCTCTCTCTCTCTCTCTCTCTCTCTCTTAGGTTAATCTTTAAATATGATCCTTTTTTCCGCCCTGGGTAATTAATTCTCTGTTCATCTTATTGAACAGAGTTTCTAAAAGCAGAGTGAAATAAAAACATCAATGAAATCTTAATTAATTTTACTGCTCGCTGTTTTTATTTGCGAGAATATTGAATTGTGAACATTATTTTAGTAAGAGATTTCGTTTGTGTGCTTTAGTTCAAATGTCAGTGGTGTTATTTTATCTACGATTAATTTTTTCTAAGGCCTGTCTTTTGGGCAGTTCAACTTTTCGGTGGCCCCTGGGTAGCCCGTTGATTGCCCAAAATGGACACAGTTATGGTATTGAAGGTCAGAATAGGTGAAGTCCACAGTTGGGTCGTTTGCCAGCTGCTGCGGACGTGACTCTCTCTCTCTCTCTCTCTCTCTCTCTCTCTCTCTCTCTCTCTCTCTCTCTCTCTCTGCATGGAATGCCTTCCTCAACCCGTAACGAAGAATCCGAGATTCCCTTGCAAATTCGCTTCCACATAAGGCTGCCCCTTGCAAATTATTTTTCCTGGACTACCTTCCCCTCCCTGCGACCATGCTTTCTCTTCCATCTTTATTTCTCTGTCACTTACTTTTTTCGCTTATGCTTTTCACATGCTTTTTTTTTTTGTTGAAGAGTTGTTTCTCAGATACTGATTTCTTGAAGATTTCTCTGTTTATATTAGTAAATATTTGTTCTTCTTCTTCTTGAATGTGTAAAATTTTATCTTCGACTCTATTCCTTAATCTTTATTTCTTTTCACGACTTTCCTTCGACCACCATTCATTCCACTATTTCTTTTTCTTTTTTACTTTCCTTTGCCGTCCATTCCTATCCGTTTAGTTATGCTTTATTTCTCTTCATCTTTTTTTTAGCCACTTCCACTTTATCAGTTTCTCGCTATTTCTCTTGCGTGTCCCTCTCTCTTCCTCTTACAAATTTTCTCTCCCCCTTATTCCTCTTCCTCCTCTTCCCCCTCCAATCTATGCCTCTGTTCGTCGAGTTCCTTTCCTTACAGTTTCTCCGTTTCCCTAACTTCCTTTTGTCACCCAATTGTTTCCTCTCTCTCTCTCTCTCTCTCTCTCTCTCTCTCTCTCTCTCTCTCTCTCTCTCTCTCTCAGGTCACCGAATTCAAAGTTGTCCATACGTGTGTCTGGCTCTCACGTCTTTTCCGGGTGATGATAATTCGTCCAGAAAAAGTGGGCGGATTTAGTTGCTAATCCTCTACAGGGGATTTATCTCCTTTGGGAAGAATTCGGCAAATCTTTGAAAATTCTAGAGTTTCTCTCTGGGTTCGTTTGGATGTTGTTGATCTAAATGTTCTGTTTTTGTTCATTTATTTTTATTGTTTGTCTTTATTTCAGTCTCTTAAGCCCCTTTGATTTTCCTGTTTCACACCAGTTTCATTTAGCGTAAGGCTTTGTTTAGTTTCAGCTCTAGTGTTTAGTGTTTTACTTTCTATCTCCCGCAGTAATAGCACTGACATACTATCACTTCCTCAAATAGTCTCTGTCTCTCTCTCTCTCTCTCTCCTCTCTCTCTCTCTCTCTCTCTCTCTCTCTCTCTCTCTCTAAGTATATTCATGTCATTTTCAGCATTTTGATATATGATTGATAGTTAAATACAGACAGGATTCCCACCAACTTTTCATTCAAGAAAACGAAGCGGATTTAAATAATGTATTACTTAGACCATTAACGACAGACGCATTGATCATCATCTGCTAATTCTTGCGCGACCCTATCTATTGTGATATATATAATTCTAAAGCTATGCCGGCGTCCCAGAAGAACCACCACCCCGGTAATTGCAAGGGGAAATTCTATATATTTATCAGTTAAATTTGATTTTACGGAAATATTGCAAGGTGTAAATCCAGTCTTTCCCTTTGAATTAATTGAAGTTTCAATAATTCTCCGTCTATTAACATTCAGGAACAATTCAGATATACTTATAATACGATGAAACAGAACGATTGCAGTTCCGGGTATGTTAGGAACTCGCTAATATATTTTGTGTTTATATAATTTGAGATGAAGGGTAGAACAGGTGTGCCGCCCGAATGTCAGATGATGAATGAGTTACAAAAGATACTTTTACGTCCTTTATTATATGTACTTCTAGATTTATAGCGTGTATCCTTCCACTCTTCCTACGTTTTTTCTTTCCTCCACATGACCGTCTAACTAAACGTTTCACCGTTTTCCTCCGTCTCGTTCTTCTTCTTCTCAGCCCGGTACACTTAAAATTCGTTGTCAGTAGTTTTGAGGCTCTTATACCATTTCGTTTTAAGGATTCTTTTAAAGGTAAACCGTTGTTTTACCATATCCAGATAACACAGATCTACCGAATTCATTAACTGAAGGTTTAGCGGCCTTAAATAGAAAAGAAGTACTTTTCGTGCATACCATATAGTGAAAAATACTTCCCCTCCTGCGACGGGATGAAAACGGAAATATCCTCCGGCCCGCCTCCCCGCGCCCTCCTGAAGAGCGCAGTGCTACTCTCATTTTGCTGTTTATACTATTCCCAAACAATTTAAGTGGAGAAACTGATTCACACGTTCGTTATTTCGGGGTATTCACGATCACGAATAAAAAAAAAAAAAAAAAGAATGTAGGGTGAACATCAGATTATATCGTGCCTATTCATCTAATTTTCCTCTAGGTTTTATACAGACAGGCAAAGCTGCGGCGAATCTTTAGCGAAATGTAAAGGGTGTCATTTGATCCATTGATAAGAATGAAATCTGATCAAGATATTCGTGTTCCAACAATTTGTAGACTGTATTATGTATTCCTTTTCCTCTACCACTTGCTAAAAAGAGTAAAACAGTCCAATATATTGACTAGTCTCCACCAAAAATCGTCGGTTGAACTATATCGTATGCATATATGTAAATGCCCCACAATTATCAGGTAGAGAATCAGGAAGCGTGTTCATTCAATTCACGCCACCATATATTTCACCGAGTATTAATATGAAAACCCTAATAATTCGCGGCTTTCACTAATTTTGCATTATACTTTGCATTTGGTCTCAGTTTCTCTCTTGATCATTAGCATAAGTAATTCTCCTTAAATCTTCATCCCAATAAATATACCGTTACTATTAAAATAATTGAGTAAAATTATCATAATAAACTTTTGAAATAATCATGCGCGTCCTTATTAGAGCTCTCGAGTCTTTTCATATCCCCCGCTAACATGGCCTTCTCGGTCTGTACAAATGTATGCCCCTGTCACGTTTATGACGCTCTGTATTAAATTCGAGAGTGAATGATCATCTTTGGATAATATAGCGTAATAACTCCCGAACATGATCGAAATGAAGCCACCACTTCATATTCAACCCCATTGGGTAATAATATAGGTGTAGGTAATCTAGCAAATTTCGAAAGGTGTATTTTTTGGTATACGTCTAAACAGCCGAGACTGCTCAAATATATGGTGTGTTCACCAGCCATATGCGGTTAAATACTCCCGATGGGTATAAGTCACAGATAATTATTTATAAGAAAAGGATTCGATAGCGTTTATCTAGGTCTTATATGCGAACTGCATGATACAACCCCATTTCCAGTAAACATTATTTCTTCACCGTTCTATGATCCGAGACATCGATGGTAATGTAATCCAACTCGTCAATGGTATTTAAAGGTTTATAAAATGGCATTATACGGACCTTTACCACATGCATCCTAGCATTGAAACAGTCTAAGAAGATTAACCATTTTATCACCCAGATGGTAGGTTGAGCGATACCCGAATACAGATAGCGTATTCAACGCCTTGTTGAATATATTTCTACCTTGTTGAGTCTAAGCACCGAACTGTATATTAAATACCTGACTTTTCATTGAAACCAAACATATTAGCTGCTTGCTTTTTAGGTTTAATCATCTAATTAGATCAATCATGTAACTTTGTATCTGCATTCGACATGTGGAATGCTCATTACCTTCGTGTCATCATTCCATGAGAATAAACCGTCCCTGCGGATAGCTCCGCGAATATGCTCACCGTAAAATTCAGATAATTGTTCAATAATTTCCGTATTAAACGCTCTAGTCATGACATTCATATCACCACCCAACAAACCCGAAATGGACTTATAAATATAAGTATAAACGCGTTTCCCATCTGACTCGTTATAGATCGCGTTAAATTGAATAGTAAAATCAATGTCTTCTGGTTTAATAGCGTAATATAATTTCGGGAGAATGACTCCCACTAGGCCCACTTCATATTCCACTTCTTTCGGTAATGATATTGGGGCAGCTAACCTATTGGTAAATTTACACGCCCGATTTTCTGGAAATGTACTTATACATGCTTTGCTATTCACGTATATGATGTGATCGCTACACATGTTGAATGTAGACTGTATTACTAACAATGGGCATCGGGTTTATAAATAATATGTGTACATAAAAACCTCCACGTTCATGTTATGTCATGCAGTATTCATAAATTTGTTATCTCACAGATTGCCACGTCATTAAAGAAGATGTCCAAGCCTTTAGCCGCCATGATGAATCGTCCTCACCACCCTCCGATCCAGGTAAAATATTATTATTATTATTATCATTGTTGTTTTTGCAGTTATTATTATTATTATTATTATTATTATTATTATTATTATTATTATTATTATTATTATTATTATTATTATAATACACGTTCACTCCGATGCTTATTTAACACGATCTTTACAGATCCCTTCGCTGAAGACTTCCCATTAGATGAAGATTTGTTGGGGAGTAATAATAATGAAGCGTCACGCATTGGTGGAGGGGTATCTCCACTCGCGAGGGAAAGAACGGAGGGTAACAAGGCAGTGAGTACCATTCATTATGCGGCTGCGGTAGGGTCACACATTGACGTGGCAATGAAGCTAAGTAGTAGCATAGCCCGATTACGCGAAGATGTGCTCAGTAACTTCCTTGAAAGAGGTATTCGCTCGGCTATGCTCTACTTGTGTGTTATTATCACCAGTGTGAGGATGCTAGGCGACATGAATGAAAAAAATACTTTTTATCTATGTACCCCACCTACCCCCACTACGATTGACTCGATCTATGACTCCCTGGAGGAGGCTATTGAGTTTATAGCTAATAACTTGGAAGAAAGACTCAACCGTACTGAGGGTTCGGGTTGGTGTATGGCCTCGCTGGACAGGGTTGAACTTCATATCACGCGGCGTGAGTTAGTGAATATTAATAACTTCAAGGCATATCCCAAGGGAGTCCGTGGTAGTGATCAGGTTATCAATATTCAGTCCGGGTACAACTGTATTATTACAGCATTAGAAGCTTACGTTGTACTCCGGGATAACCCTCCCACACGTATTAACAACCTGCCTCGTGTCTTAATGAGGAGGATGGGGAGGGGGCAATTTAATATCAAACACTCGCCTGCAGAAATGCCGTTGACCCATGACTCTTTCAAAACATTAGAAAAGGGGAATAACCTCAACATATATCTGTATAAATTATGTGAATTAGGCATGGGGGGGAAACAGCGGAAAAAACATTGGACGGTACATCTGGCGAGGAAAGGTGGTAACCCCCAAAGCCGTCATTTGGTCACGTTGTTATTAATCACTGACGACCACGTTGCGTTGATTAAGGATATGTTGGCATTCGTGAAGAAGTTCCGACACGGATTCAAGCAGGGGCGGGGGATTGAGCACGCGGGTGGTATGTGTTACAATTGTTTGACTTTGTTTAATAGTCCCACCATCCGCGAGGCACACACTCAGGCCTGTACCGCTCGAACCACTGTCGAATACCCAGAACCCGGTCAATTTAAACAGTTTACTAAAGTTAAAGCTCTGCAGCCAATCTCACACATGGCTTTCCTGGATTTTGAGGCGTATAATATTCAACCGAAGACCGGAGAGGACGATCCGAGAATAGTATCTCGGCAGAAAGCTTTCGCTTACTGCTACGTGATCGTTGACGGTAGCACGGGGGAATATTGTACCCATAGACTAAGTCACGGAGAGAAATGCGTTGATGATTGTTTGCAGAACATGAACCGGGACTGGGCGTTATTGCGCGAACGAATGCGTGCGTATCCTTTACATATGACTCCTGAATCCACCCGTAAGTTTGAAGCGAGCACTCATTGCGAAGGATGCAACGTCGAATTCAAGGCTGGAGTCACGAAAATGCGACATCACGCTCATTCTGTGGCACGGGATAACTTTCTGTGTGCACTGTGTCAACAGTGTAATTTGGAGATTCAATTTAAGGAGCCGACTTTAACAGTGTTCGTACACAATTTGTCATATGACATCGCCCTGGTCTTGAAAGAGGCGGGGGCTCAACATGATTTTGAAATTCTGAAACGCGAGGGTAGTAAATTTTACTCAGCCAGATCAGGCAATCTGAGATTCGTGGATAGCAACAACGTGATTAGAGGGACCCTTTCTAGTCTCGCCTCGAGTCATATCAAACAGAAAGGTTCCCTCGAAATCGTACGTAAGTTGTTAACCCAGTATTCTCGGGATTGTCTCGATTTAGTTTTGGGTACGGGTAAACAGTACTACCCTTATGATTATGTGACGGGTTTCAGTATCCTGCGAAAGTCTGGCATCCCTTCTCGAGAGTGTTTCGATTCGGAACTTACAGGGGAAACCCTTTCCATCGAGGACTATGCACACGTGGTCAAGGTCTAGAACGCTGCTAATTGCGCCAATCTTCTAGATTACACCATTTTGTATTTGTTAATGGATGTGGGATTATTAGCAGACGTTTATTTAGCTTGGAGGAAGGCTGCCATGGCGCAATTTGGACTAGACCCCGCCCGTTACCTGACTTCTACCTCTCTCTCGCTCGATGCTTTCCTATATTCCTCTAAAATTCGTCTCCCCCTCATTTCGAATGGTGAACTCTATCAATTAATTTGTAAAAACATTCGCGGCGGTTTTTGTAGTCTAGTTCGAAGGCAATGTGTAGCTAATAATCCAGAGTTAAATCCCAGTTTTAGGGTAGGTGATCCTCAATCGTATATATTATACGTTGATTTCACCAGTTTGTATCCCACAGTTATGAGTAAATACAAAATGCCCTTGGGTGAAATAACTGAACTTTGCCCTGCCGAATTAGAAAGTTTTGTCGCTAGCGATATTACCGCCATTGATTCACAGGGTGAATACGGTTATTTCATCCTGCTCGATACCAAACCAGTTAGACGGGATGTTGCTCTACAGACGGACGATCTCCCTCTCGCCATTCATCACATGAATGTGACTCACCAGGATCTATCACCCTATAGTAAAAACCTAATGAATAAATTCAAGGTGAAGCTACCCAAGAAAAATGTTATGTTGACGGGTACGCATTTACCCATGCGTAATCACTTGATCTGTCTTCCCTTATTACAAACATTGATAAGACTCGGTCTCGAAGTTGATGTAATAAGGAAAGTGTACAAATTCAAACAGGATTTTTATTTGAGGGAATATATTCTGGAGAATGCCGAAAGACGTGCTAAAGAGACCGATCCGGACAAGAGGAACACCATCAAAATCATAATGAATGGTCTTTTCGGTGTCACTATTAAAGATTCATTGAATTATTCTACCCGAACTGTCGTCACCACCGGTGAAGCCTCTCTCCTCAGGAATGTGTCCAAACACACGTACAAGTCTTTGGAAAAACTGGGTAATGACAGGTACATTGTGAACCATTGCAAAGAGTCTGTTATGGCTGAATCCCCGATTTATATTGGTTTCAGTATAATAGACATGGCGAAGGATATGATGTATCAGTTCTATTACGACGTTCTTCGAAAGCAGTATGGACACCGAGTTCAGCTCCTTTATACCGACACTGACAGCTTGATCTTTTCCTTCGTGACTGATAACCTCAATCGAAAACTGAAGGGTGTGCTCAAACCCTACATGGATTTGAGTAATTTCCCCAAAACTCACGAATTGTATGATGAGTCACGTAAGGGGAAACTAGGGTTAGTCAAGGTTGAAACGGGAGCTGAACTCATGAGGGAGTTTATCGGCGTTAAACCTAAAGTTTATTCGTATCTGACGGAAACTAGTCGTAGTAACACCTTGACAGGAGTACAAAGGTGCCGGCAAAAGACCATTCCACATGACCAGTATCGAGCTGTAATCGAAAAGAATGAGATTACTTATACTCGTGTGCACAATTTGCAAAGAGTAGGAGGTAAGATGTGTCATACGAGCCAGCGAAAGGTATCTCTCTGTCCTTTAGAGGACAAGAGATATTATGTGACACCTTATAAATCGTTGGCGTGTGGACATCCAGACATTGGAGTGGAGGAGGGTATGGCGGAGGAGGGGGAGGGGGAGGAGGAGGAGGAGATAGAGAGGGCAGTGGTGGTGCCAGCAGTAGCGGCAATCTCTCCAATTTTAAATATTCCCGCTCCCGCTCCTAGCACCTCGAGAATTCCTCCGACCTTACATCCATCACATCATTTCCCGCGGGTGAAAGGATGTTCAAAACGTCGAAGAGAGAATAGTAAAATATATAATGTTAATTCCTCTCTCTCTTCGGCGTCTTTGACTTCTCCTCGACGGGAAATGGTTTCACCCTCTCCTCCAGTTGAACGGAGACGTATCACACCTTGACCGGGTGTCATAGTTTGTATATTTTACTATATATTTTATCCTATATTCATATATTTTAATATATTATATTGTATATAATATATTTTTATTATATATTCATATACACAGTTGGTTTTTATATTTTTTAAATTATTAAATTGTATTTTTATTATAGGTTGCATTTTTACTGTACATTGTATTTTGATATTGTAGGAAAAACCTGTATATATTTCATATAAAAATTAAACAAATATTATTGCCGTCAACTTCCATTCACCCTAATTATTATTATTAAGGCTTGTATATAAAAGGAGCGTGTAAAGTATACAACTTTAGTCTTGAACGCGCTAACATCATGGCTGCGACAGGTCCCTTCCCTGGGCAGTTGTTAGACCGGTTCGTTAATCCCGCTCGTATTATCATCGCGGGGTTCAGTAACAGTGGCAAGTCCGTCCTTTGTCAGAAAATCATTGAACTCTATGAAACGCGTTTCCAATACATTTTATATTGCGGGGTATCTGAACACCCCCTCGAAATGCATCCCTCAATAGGTCCCAAATTTAAAGTATCTAAAGAAATTTTAAATCCCTTTAATTACGCTGAAAAGGGGGAGACAGAGGTTAATAAAGGTCTATTATTCATACTCGACGATTGTTTCCTCGAGGCTAGTGGTAATAAATTTGTCACTAACGCCTTCACAGCGGGACGTCATTCATCTATTTCAGTTATATTCATAACGTAGAATATGTTTCATTCGGGCAAGTTTAGTAGAAGTATAAGCCTGAATTGTACTCATTATATTCTAATGAAAAATCGTGATTTTAGTCAAATTGAAACTCTAGGTCGGCAGTTATTCGGCCGTCAAAAAGCTTCAGCCTTTTCGGACATATATAAAAAGGCCCTATCACGTAACCGCTACGGTTATTTGTTAGTAGACTTCGCTCCGTCAACACCTGAACTGTTACAGCTCCGAACTAATATTCTGGGTGAAACGGAATATCAAATAGCTTACCAGTATGGATAAAGAACGGATAAAACTGCTAAAAACTTTGTACGGAGATGCACGGGGTGTGGGTAGTTTTAGCGGGGTGGACTCTTTATTCAGGGTAGCGAAAAATCTGGATAGCCAAATTACACGTGAAAATGTGAAAGAATTCTTGCGTGGACAAAAGTCTTACACGCTGCATAAAGTCAATCGAAAAAAATTCCCCAGAAGAAAAATCATGTAACCCAAACCGCGAGTAATAGCGAGCACCGATTTAGCCGATATGTCCAAATTAGCTCGGTATAATAATGGGTTTAAATATTTGCTGGTCTTTATTGACGTGTTTTCCAGATATCTACAAATTGTTCCCTTGAAAAAGAAGGATGGTGTTACTATGCGTCGCGCTTTGAAGAAGATTATCGAATCTACCGAATTTTCGGGAATTTCACGTTTGAATAGTGATGAGGGTAGAGAATATTATAACAAACATGTCAGAGAATATTTAGATAGTAAAAATATAAAATTATATAGCGTTTATTCGAGAGAAATCAAATCCTCTATAGCTGAAAGAGTCATAAGGACTATTAAAAGTCGGATATATAGATATCTCACACATAAGAATACCTTAAAATACATTGACGTCTTGCGTGACATTGTTCAGAGTTACAACCACAACCCCCATAGAAGTTTGGGTCGCACCCCGCAAGAGGTTCACGCATTAACGGCTAGAGATGACATTGAACGTCAATTCTCGAGAATGTATAAAAAGGCTGTTCTCGTTAATCCTCCCGCCATTTCGCTCTTGAATGTTGGAGACGTTGTACGTATTGCCGATGAGCGTCTGAACGCAATTTTTAGGAGGCGATATACAATTCAAAATACTCTAGAAATTTTTAAAATCCGAAAAGTGGATACATCGCAAAATCCAGTCGTATACTTCTTGGAAGATTTAGCGGGTGAAGAAATAAAGGGTGCATTTTATCGTGAAGAATTAATTCCCACAAATCTACCAGAAACGTATGATATCACTATTCTGGGAAGGAGGAAGAAAAATAATAAAACTCAATATTACGTTCATTGGAAAGGTTATCCGAGACAATTCAATTCCTGGGTTGATGAATCTCAAATTGAACGGATATGAACCGTAAGCAGCCTTTAATACGTAAAAATAAAAACTTTATTTTATTCATCTCTGGTTTATCACCCAGTGAAAGAAGTAAAGTCATTCCCATCTTAAACGGTGGTTTGGTGGCTACGCTCTCGGAAATTTTTAGAAATTTTCTTTGTGGTAATCTAACTCAAGATAAGACGTTTATTAAACACTTAAGAAATTGTAGACGAGAAATTCATCTTGTGTCCTTGAAAACAACGTCCATATCTAAGAAGAAAAATATACTGAAAAGTCGTAAAGGGGGGGCTATTCTAACAGCGTTATTGCCTATTGCAGCGAGTTTGGTAGGAAGTCTTTTTAATTGAAAATGAAGGAGTTTTACGTTATCCCTGCCATTACCTACGAGAGGTTAATGAATAGAAAAGTGGTTTGTGATGGTGATATTAATAACCTGGAGGGTACTGGCAAGTTGGATACGACAGCTGTTAGTAGTAGCGGACACGTCCCTCTTAATATCCAAAAACTGTCTATGCCAGCTATATCGCTCACGGGACCTCCTCTTCCTCCTCCTCCTCCTCCTATAGAAAGTGTAGGTGCAGTGACTGGAGGGGAGGTGGTAAACGCCCTGATTACGTTGAAAACAATTAAAGGGGACATGACTCGCAAAAAAAGAAATCCCGATTTAACAGGTATTATTCCAATATTTTTTAAAGAACCTCAAAAGTCATACGTTACGGCTTTTGTTAAGCACTTACAAGATTCTAACACGGTTGAATGGAATGAAGAAGGAGATTTAACTCATCCACTCGCAGGTTATAATATTTTAGATATAGCTCGAGAATTTCAAGGGAATAAAAAAACCCACGTTGATAATATTTCGAATTATCACTACTTCATAGAAATGGCCGGGGTTAAAGATTGGATGTTAAGGAATATAGCCATTAAAAAACAAATCGAAACGTGGCGAAATGTGGGGAAAAAGGGAGGAGGAGGAGGAGGAGGAGGAGGAGGAGAAGGAGGGGGAGAGGGAGGGGGTGGGAAGGTGAGGGCGGGACATGCGAAAAACAAGATGGCGATTGTGAGGAAGAAACGAAACAGAAGCATGGTGGATGCGTGGGTGGCTTATTAACATTTTAGGAACAATGATGCCGGAGCTGTTTAGTCACGTGATACTGATTTTGATAAAATGAGTCATATGTGTGGATGACCTTTGGCGTGAGTGAATGATAAGACTTGTTTATTCGTGTGTGTGTGAATCATGGCTGGGAGGGAGAGAGACTTGATGCTTCGTCACAACTGGTTTGTAATCGGTGATTGTGATAAAGGCAGGGAGCTCGGGTAGCTCATTATCTCTTGAAGGATTGTCACATCAAGACGTGGACTCTCGCCATGGCTTCATCAACCTCCTCGTGCAAGTTAGTTTTCGGGAACTTGTCCGAAAATAAGTTCAGGAAGAGGAACACGTGTTTAGTAGTGGCCACTAATTGTGTCACATGCAGGAATTACGGTGTGGTGGCAGACGTCATTCGTGCTTATCCGCATGCCGAGTTGGCAGGTTTTCGATATTCTCGCACTGGTGCATCATATGCCTGTCCTCGTGATAGGGGTATTGAAGGTTCCGCTATTGTGAAAAGACCTGAAAATATCACATCTTGGGAATGCAACGATGAAGTTGATCTCCCTACCATAGCTACCTTATTAACACAATACGGTATCGGCGCCCCCATTGAAGAGAACGAATACGCACAAAAGAGCGTGGCTTATTCCAAAGATGAAGATCATGCCGATCGTTTGGGCAGAGATAGTAAGCAGATGAGATTCAACCACTTTTTTTCTTCGGTCAAGAAATTGAAGGAAGAATTATTTAAATCATCGTATGACTATGTCAAGTATGTTATCTTTCCCCCTGGCATCGGTCAAAGCGGGCGTGTTAATACGACTTGGTTGAATCAATATTTACCTGTGTTAGCTACATTCAGTGATGAAATGAGCAAAATTGGTAAAATATGTTGCGTGGCTATAATGAAAAAAAATTTATCCCTGTTGGAGGAAAGGTGCGTGGAAGATTTATATATGAAAAACTTGTTAGCTAAATTTAAAAGCTTTGAGGTGTTAGATGAAACGTCGTCTTTGATAAACGGTCGGGAAAGTGCTGGAGTAGATGTATGTGGCATATACTGAGGCTGTGATGTGAAGGAACAGGTTAGAAAATATTTAGTAGCCGTGTGTTTCGTTGAAGTATTGTTTTTGGAAAAGCGAATGCGTATATTATCGCGTTCGTGTCTGTACAGTTTTTTTCTAATGTATGTATTTGTATGGAATATTAATTCATTCCCCTGTATTTAGCATTGGTTACAAATATAAAATAACAATTCCGTCTGGCATTTGATTTTTCATTTAACCTCTTTCAAACTCGGTACTAATAAATAAACAAAATTGAAATTCCGTCTGTCATTTGATTTTTCATTTAACCTCTTTCAAACTCGGTATTAATAAATAAACAAAATTGAAGTGTGTGCCTTTAAACTTGTGTAGCGTATGGAGATTATGACTCAAATTCTATGATAAATAAAATTTCACGTGAGGGCGAAGTCAGCTTGGCAAATATGGCGATAAGGTCAGGTTTCATCGTGTGTCGGTTATTGGGGGAGATATCAAATTGATAAATATATGTCTCACATGAGGTTGAAGTCAGTCGCCAAATATCCTTTTATCATGATACTCCGAATATCTAAGCAGCTGTGTGTGTGTGTATATTATATATATATATATATATATATATATATATATATATATATATATATATATATATATATATATATATATATATATATATATATATATATATATATATATATATATATATATATATATATATATATATATATATATATATATATATATATATATATATATATATATATATATATATATATATATATATATATATATATATATATATATATATATATATATATATATATATATATATATATATATATATATATATAACAAAATATAAAACAAAAGAGAGAGAGAGAGGGAGAGAGAGAGAGAGAGAGGCTATATTTGCGATGTGCATATATAAATTTAGAGTTTTTATATGAGGAGGAGGAGGTAAACGTTCCGGTTACGTTGAAAACAATTAAAGGGGACATGAGTCGCAAAAAAGCAGTGAACTGAGTCTATTTGGGGTTGGGGTGGGGTGGTTTTATTCCCGTAGAGTTACGTGACGTCACGGGGCATAGGCGTGGAGTCGATTTGGGGTCGGGGGTTCAAATGAAGGGTTTCCCGTAGAGTTACGTGACGTCACGGGGGTTAGGAATGAAGTCAATTTGGGGTCTGGGGTTGGAAGGATGGTTTTATTCCCGTAGAGTTACGTGACGTCATGGGGGCGTTAGGAAAGGTGGAGTCAATTTGGGGTAGGGGGTTGGAAGGATGGTTTTATTCCCGTAGAGTTACGTGACGTCACAGGAGGTAGAAAAATGGTGGAGTCAATTTGGGGTCAGGGGTTGAATTGGTGGTTTTATTCCCGTAGAGTTACGTGACGTCACGGGGGTTAGGAATGGAATGAATTTGGGGTTGGGGGTTGGAAGGATGGTTTTATTCCCGTAGAGTTACGTGACGTCACAGGAGGTAGAAGAATGGTGGATTCAATTTGGGGTCAGGGGTTCAATTGGTGGTTTTATTCCCGTAGAGTTACGTGACGTCACGGGGGGTGCGGCAAAGTGGAGCCAGATTGGGGTCGGGGTTGAAATGTTGGGTTTATTCCCGTAGAGTTACAGGTGGCCACGCCCCCAAAAAGTGGAGTCAATTTGGGGTCAGGGGTTGAATTGGTGGTTTTATTCCCGTAGAGTTACGTGACGTCACGGGGGGTGCAGAAAAGTGGTTTCAGATTGGGGTCGGGGGGTTGAAATGTTGGTTTCATTCCCGTAGAGTTACAGGTGGCCATGCCCCCAAAAAAGTGGAGTCAATTTGGGGTCAGGGGTTGAATTGGTGGTTTTATTCCCGTAGAGTTACGTGACGTCACTGGGGGTGCAGAAAAGTGGTTTCATTCCCGTAGAGTTACAGGTGGCCACGCACCCACCCCCCTTTTCGACCTCATGTACGTACATGAGCTTATAAGACAAGTGGAGTCGTTTTGGAGTCAGGGGTGGCAACACCCCCTTTTGCACCTAATGTACATATATGAGTTCATGTACGTACATGAGCTTATAAGACATGTGGAGTCCATTTGGGGTCAGGGGTGGCCACGCCCCTAATATGAGCTCATGTACGTACATGAGCTTATAATACAACTGGAGTCGATTTGGGGTCAGGGGTGGCCACGCCCCCCAGAATAGTGGAGTCAATTTGGGGTCTGGGGAGGCCACACCCCCTTTTTAGACCTCATATACGTATATGAGCTTATCAGGAGGGGGGGAGGGGGTAGCCACGCCCCTTTTGGGGGGTTTGGGGCATAGCCCCCCTTTTTAGGCCTCACGTACGTACATGAGCTTATCAGGAGGGGGGAGGGGGGTAGCCACGCCCCCTTAGGGGAGGGGGGCGAGGGCAGGGTTAGAAAAGTGGAGTCTATATGGGGTTTTTTCCTCTACTGGTGGGTATCGTTCTCAGTTAGCACTCTGCTGGTCCTGCGTTCGATTCTCCGACCGGCCAATGAAGAATTAGAGGAATTTATTTCTAATGATAGAAATTCATTTCTCATTGTAATGTGGTTCAGATTCCACAATAAGCTGTAGGTCCCGTTGTTAGGTAAACAGTTGGTTCTTGGCCACGTAAAATAAATCTAGTCCTTTGGGCCAGCCCTAAGAGAGCTGTTAATCAGCTCAGTGGTCTGGTTAAACTAAGGTATACTCAACAGAGAATGGCAACTATATGGCTAAGAGATAGCCTGACATCCACCATGAGAGAGAGAGAGAGAGAGAGAGAGAGAGAGAGAGAGAGGCGTCAGTGAATCCTGTTTGGAAGTGTATATATATATATATATATATATATATATATATATATATATATATATATATATATATATATATATATATATATATATATATATATATATATATATATATATATATATATATATATATATATATATATATATATATATATATATATATATATATATATATATATATATGTGTGTGTGTGTGTGTGTGTGTGTGTGTGTGTGTGTGTGTATGCATGAAATAAATGCAATTCCATGATCCATGAAATTCAAACGAACCTTCGCTCCGCAAATTATGTGATCGTCATAATTAGCACAATCTATTTTTGCAGAGTACGAAGCAATGCAACCGAACCTAAATAAGCAACGAATAATGACGCGAGCAGCTGCCACGAACTTTCTCAACAAGAGACGACAAAGGTCAGGTCAGGCTGGGATTTTTCTAAATGCATTATAAAACATGTTCAAAGAGAAAACATTCATCGTAATTGTGGTTCTGTGAACATAAACGAGGCTATGTGGTAAACATTATTCATCACATCAATGCAAGTTAATCATGTAATATTAAGCATGTGGCGTTCACATAGGAGGTCGGAAGCTGAGTTTGAAATCCGGTTGAAGGGAATTCTGTACCAAATAGTTGATGAACTGTAGTGGGTCACTACCACGGTCATGAGCATGGGCTTGTAACCCCATCATATATATATATATATATATATATATATATATATATATATATATATATATATATATATATATATATATATATATATATATATATATATATATATATATATATATATATATATATATATATATATATATATATATATATATATATATATATATATATATATATAATTCACGTATTTTCATTCCTCCCTCTTAACCAGCCAAATGATAATTCGAATTCTGAACAAAAACACTTCTCAGTTAACTGGTAGGCTAGATTTACTGGCGGGAAAGAAGGGTAGCGCCCTATTTTGAACTCAGGTAGGACAATACTACCCCCTTTGACACGCCCAATCACGTGTTCAGTATCTGATGCCCGTCCGTTAGTGTATAGAGGCAAATCCAGGCTTTGAGGTAGACTAGGAACTTAACTTTAAATACCTAACCATAAGACCTATTTTCCAACACCCTTTTTGCTGGTTGTGTGACTAATTTCCAGGATGACTGACCTCCGCCGACGGAAGCAAACAACCCGGGAAGCATCTCGCCTCTGGAAAACAACACTCGCATTCGGAATCCAGACCACAACACGTAAAGGCGCATCCCTCTCCACTCCCTTTTTCTATCCTGGAGAGGCTAAGAAGCAACGGAACGCCAATCCCGCATGTTAAGCGTGAACATCCATAGCCTCCAGGGAACGTCAGAAGCAATTAGTCCTCTAGCCATTCCTTTTCCTCTCAGTGAATTTCTCTCTTTTTATTTTTCCGAATTTCCACTTTTCATTCTCCTAACAAAGCTCTTTTTGTTAAGCCAAATCTACCAAAAGCAGCCCACAACTCGCAGTGATCAGCAGTAGATTACTCCCTCCATAGTGTTACCACGGGCTAATTAAATTTAATTAATCAACTCCTCCATGGTGCATTGTTTAGCTTAGTGCGAGAGAAATTCCTTTGTGTGGAATGCTAATTCTGGATTCTCTTCCAGGGTCCCTGCAACTATTCTGCTCAGTCGACCCAGCCTTGTGAACTCAAATCATCTTAAAAGTACTGCCATTTTCCAATAAACGCAAGAATTCCCTGGTACCAGTCCAGTGGGGCAGTAATCTGTTCCTCGTCTTTGTTGCACACAAGAGAGCCTGATCATTCAAGACGAATTTTCCTCGTCACATGCAGAGTTTTGTTAAGCATTGCCAATTTGCATTTTCCCCATTATTTGTACTTATTTGCTGTATCGTCAGCCTTTCAGATTACCTCCTTCATTGCTTCTTATGTAAATAAATTCAGTTTAACTTAGGTTGCTAATCATTTCCCATGGCGGCCTCCCAATCACTAATTGACTAATGATAATGTCAAAGTAAGTGGTCCTTTTTCCCCTTCATTTTGTTACAGGTTGGTACTCTTTGTTGGCCCATTAAGGCAGTAACTAAATAAAAAAAACCCTTGCATCCCTTCAACAAGACCCAATCTGTAAATATATATATATATATATATATATATATATATATATATATATATATATATATATATATATATATATATATATATATATATATATATATATTACTGAAAGGACCTCATTCAAACTGGATGGTATCTAATGGAGTATTTAATACTTCATTAGATACCATCCAGTTTGAATGAGGTCCTTTCAGTAATTCTACTAATACACAGAACAATTGCGTATGTGATAAAGTTAAATAGTTAATAATATATATATATATATATATATATATATATATATATATATATATATATATATATATATATATATATATATATATATATATATATATATACACATACATACATACATACATGCAAACGTTGAATGTCTCCAGAACTATATTCATTAGCAGATGCACATTCACCAGAATTTTAGCTTGACGTATCCGCTTGCTTACATCTAATACAAGAGCATAACTGCGCATGAGCTTTCTCTGCCATTGAATCAATTGAGCAGATTGTAAATAATCGGCTCATTTGAAGCTGAATTTGGAAGGCCGAAGGAGAAATGTGTTCACTGCATTTCCTCAGAAAACAATTAAAATATCGCACTGGACTGAACAGTGCAAACAATATGATTATCTAAAACGTTTCTTTTTTGAGAATTCAAAACGACAACAGTAACTGACAAATTTGTAGACAGGGTTGGTAAGATGATAATTGTGGTGATGATATAATTGATCATGCCTAAGAATAAACCTTTTTTACTATTATTATTATAATTATTACTATTATCATCATTAATATTATCAGTAGTAGTAGTAGTAGTAGTAGTAGTAGTAGTAGTAGTAGTATAACAATAATTATTTCCATCCTAGACATTCATTTCATATTTCACCTATCAGAACCTTCATCCGCTAATACTTGAGCAAAAGCTTCAATGCAACATTATGCACACGTTCCCTGCCCGGAGCAATTCGTGCCTCATCGAGCACCGGCATAAATACGAGTTATGCGCGTCAAAGGTTTGGGGATAAGAGGAACCCCAAGTAAGTTATTTTGGCAGGGCTCGATTTACGACTAGCCTATAAGTACGTGGAGGAAGGGCTCTTTCGGGGATTGGAAGCAAATGGAGCCGGTTCTCTTTTGGGAATTGGTGTCAAGGGAATTGTTGAGCTTAAGAGATATATTGGTAAGGTGTAGCTGTACGTCCCTACACACACACACACACACACACACACACACACACACACACACACAGACTCCTGACATGCAAAGGAAACCACCTTCTCTTTTATTCTATCCCTCCATTTGTAGGGTATATATTTTGGGAGAGTAATGAACGCCCATATCTGCTCTCTCTCTCTCTCTCTCTCTCTCTCTCTCTCTCTCTCTCTCTCTCTCTCTCTCTCTCTCTCTCTCTCTCCACTTCAGCAACTATCCACAATAGTCGTCTAACCAGACTAGATGTAGCTAACAAGTCAAAGTATAGTCAATTAAAATCATACAAATATACAAGGCTACTTATCTCATTCATAAACTTTGTCACAACTCCTCAACTTTTGCGGAATAACCCACATCAGATCCTTTTTTTCCAACAATTTTAAGATTAACGAAATCATAAACTTTTTGCTGACAACATGAATGGTAAAAGCTCTTTTGCGTCAAAAATATACGAATTTAGCGGCGGCACTATAGGATGTATAAACCACCTCTCTCTCTCTCTCTCTCTCTCTCTCTCTCTCTCTCTCTCTCTCTCTCTCTCTCTCTCTCTCGTGTGTGTGTGTGTGTGTGTGTGTGTGTGTGTTTCGGTAATTTATGAATTAATAAAGAGCACACTAATGTTTCCCGTTTATGGCATTACAAGACAAGCGTAAATGTACATGTCACCTGATATACTGTTATGTAATAGCTTTTGTGAGGTGTTTTATGATAAGGCTACATTTATCTGTAATTACAGCTGTCTCTACGGTGAAAGTTATTTATTTCTTAATATCATTATCTAAATATATACTGATGTTTCACGAGAAAAGTTAAACCACATTACGGAAAAAGAACAAATAAGAAGCTAAATCCGTTAAAGATAAATACATATGTGTAATAAGTGAATAATCTTGGACAACCGACCTACTGTACAGTAGCCTACTCCCCCCGCCCCTGTAGATCTGTTAATTAAGTACTTCATCAATATTGTTATCCATTGTCATTATTTAAAATGATTGAAATGTGGAAAAACTAAGACAGAACTCACTTCAATATCAGTTATGTTTCAGCGCTGGTTGACGCACAGCAGAACGGCATAATTGAACAAAAATGAAAACCAGAGCAAACTGAATAACAGATATAGATCATTAAAAAAATACAAATAAATATAAGATGACTTCACGGGATAACAGAGGAAAGAAGTGCACACTAACTAAGCACAAGTATGGAATAATCATGTAGTCAATATAATAAGTGATTACAATAGATATATACTGCATAAGGCGATGCAATAATCTATTATGAATAAAAACTGGAAAAGGCGTGATCATGAACATACTCTCTCTCTCTCTCTCTCTCTCTCTCTCTCTCTCTCTCTCTCTCTCTCTCTCTCTCTCTCTCTCTCTCTTTCTCTGTCCCCGACCCCACCCGTTACCCTGGATACTGAGCAAAAAAATAAAAATAAATAAAATAACCTCAGCGAAATCCCAGAAGGTAAACTGGAATTTATGTTCATTTCGGGTATAAATAACCAAGTCGAGAAAGTTTTGTTCTTTCTCTGTTTCTTTAAGGTTTGAAGTTTCTGAATTCTGAAAGAAATGGCCCGGTGATGCTGGGAACGTCTGCGGCATTCGCATACGGAATTAGGAGAGGCGAGTTTTATGGCAAAGATGCCCATGTCTCTGGATATACTGATAATATGACAGAAATGATATTGTGGGTTGTGGATATATATCTACTACTACTACTGTTATTATTATTATTATTATTATTATTATTATTATTATTATTATTATTATTATTATTATTATTAACCTTTAACACTCAATCATATGACATTCAAGAACTTCGTTCCTATTATTATTATTATTATTATTATTATTATTATTATTATTATTATTATTATTATTATTATTATTATTATTATTATTATTATTTACATAAGAAATGCATTACAGTAGAGTTGAAAGACCAACACCTACTCGGATGAGAATCATGAGACAGAAGAATGTAGATGAGTGGAGATTCGTGGAAGATAAAGACCAGGAAAGAAACATGAGTGGCAGAACTTCAATATAGGGCCTGGGGGTCATGTGGCTTTACTACAGGAATTTATTGTTATTTTATCATTAAGAATTTACCAGTCATCTCTGAACAGTTGTATAAAATGTAGCTCCTTGAAGAGTCTGCTGAAAGGTGATCAATACACTCCTTAAAGTTATTCTGGGAGGAATTACTTTAGGTTTACGTAGTGCTCGGGAATCTTGAGAACTGGAATCGGTTCTACATGGGGAACTGGTTTCAGGAACTTCAATTATTCAGAGTTAAGGGGCTAGCTCATTCCTTGATGTTCCCAAGAGAGAGAGAGAGAGAGAGAGAGAGAGAGAGAGAGAGAGAGAGAGAGAGGATTTGGTAATATAGGGAAATGAAATCTATCCTACAAGAACGTTCATGACTGGTGCTGAATTATATAGCAAAGATATGAAATGACATCCTGAGAGAGAGAGAGAGAGAGAGAGAGAGAGAGAGAGAGAGAGAGAGAGAGAGAGAGAGAGTGGAAGGTGATAGGTAGAGGAATTAGCTATATTTTTCCTGCTTCTCATTACCCGTAATTAACAAGAATATTGCGTGCATTTTGTTGTTATTGTTGTTGTAACAACAGCTTTATGTCCAAGATAATGTACGAACTCTAGTCGGATATTTTAATTACAGAGAGAGAGAGAGAGAGAGAGAGAGAGAGAGAGAGAGAGAGAGAGAGAGAGTTATTCTGCTCATATATTTCTAATAAATGAATTATTCTGGAGTGATTAAAATTTTACAGTTGAAGGGAATACCTGTTTTTACTTATATCATATTAAAATACAACTCACAATTAGGCGTGATTATTTCAAAAAGGTTAACTTCATGATATTTACTTTAATGTTCTACAGATGAATTTTTTTTTTTTACATCCTGCTATGAGATTTTGCATTCGTTAATAATTTCAATTTCTCTAGAAAATTTCAGCTCAAGAATGATGCACCCACTTTTGCTAAAATATCATCACAACTCATTTCTATCTTGAAGCCTAAATCTAAGCTCATCCCAGTGATCCTTCTGCTCATGTTCGAAATGCCGATTTCCACAACTGACTCAGTCATTTAAAAGCGGGGTCATTACAAGGCCCAGCGACTCAGCTTTATTGGCGTAACTGAAGTCTGATGACCAGATCATAATTTGTTTTATTAACTCATTTATGCTTTTTCTCTTTCGCTTTCTTGTTCACAGAGATCCAACGAGTCGATCGCTTGAACGATTTGATGTCAACAGTGGGAATGGGGCCGTTGCTGGAATGGACGATGAGATTATTCAGTTATTAGGAATTAGAACTGTGAGCATGAACTGTCATTTCACTCTACAGTTTTCCAACATATTTCGTATAAATTTTTCCTTTTTCGTTTTCCCACTGCGTAAGGCTGGGTTAGATTAGACTGACGACATTACCGTCTGTACACAGACTTAACTTTGCTCTCAGACAGACATAAAGTGTCGGAAAAATTAGTGAATAATCCCATTAAGTTCTCTGAAAAAAAGTTTACAGTTTGACATGCAAGCTGAAATGTGGAATTCTAGGATAATGATATAAAATATATAGAGATGAAAAAATGTCAAAATGTACACTGCCAAGATACAGCTAATTTCTGAATTATGTTAAAATAAAAAACTACGATTGTTCATGCTTAAACACATGAAAATGCTCAAAAATTTAATGTAAACATGACAGTAAAGACAAGTATTTTCAGTGCATTGATGAAAGTGACTTATGAGCTTCTGTGAATAAAATATCCAGTCTTAAAGGTATGCAGACTGATTTAAAAACTTTCCGGGAATTCTATTTACAGGACTATCATTGTTATAAATATCATAACAATAATCTTCGTCCTAATAAACGATCTTTTTATATTAATAATTTCCACAATGTCTATTTTCTTGAATATTAGCGTTTAGATCATATTTCAAAGCTCGCCTTGATGAAAACAGGAAACATATCATTGCCATAATAATAATAATAATAATAATAATAATAATAATAATAATAATAATAATAATAATAATGGTGAAAAATACACTCTGATATAAGTGTAAATACATATATTTAAAAAAAAAACATATATAGCAGTGTGGATTTCTTCATCATTTTAGTGATCTCGCGCATTTATGAGACATTTTTATAAATAATAATAATAATAATAATAATAATAATAATAATAATAATAATAATAATAATAATAATAATAATAATAATAATAATAATTAAAGTCAGTTCCTCCACCTCTTTCCCGGAAGCAATTAACCTGACACCCGTCAGTCAATGACACCTCCCGAATGTCGTCCATCCATCTAATCCACAAGATAATGTTCAGATGGTCACGTCAAAAATTTGATTACTCATCGGAATCTATTTACGTCATCAAAGTTAAATCAACTCAAGGTCTGACCCAGGCAATTGGGGGAGGATAATTCGGTGGGGACATAATAGATCTTATTCGAAAGTTGATTGAGAGGTAAAGGAGGATTATTCAAGCAGCAAATTACGGGAATACATCTAAATGGATGACGTTGTTGCTGGAATAGAGTGAAAGGAATTCAGAACCAGAACAGCCTGATTATATGAGCCAGAAGGTGGGCAGTTCTAAAGGTTCCTTTAGTGAGGATATTTATAAGATATAATAAAAAGTAGATTATGTGTTCAAGCTGTACGGCTTAAATAATTTGTGAGAAATTCCAATTAAGGCTAATGCTTTCAGTAATAGTTATTAAAATACACTAAAGAATGTAATCAAGCTTTTAAATGGAAACGCAAGGCAAAATATTGACAAAATAACCAGGAACATTCCTGAAAACATTTGTAAGCTCAAGAAAAACGTTCCTCATTCGAACTGAAAACGTTTGTAACTAACGACGAAAATTCCTTATTCAAACTGAAACATATTTGCAAACTAACCAAGGACATTCCTTACTCAAACATAATGTTCGTCATCTAACCTCGAACATTCCCTCTGCGTCTGGTCTCTCTCACATCGCTCGAACCGAATTCCAGGAGACGCTTCACCTCGAGACACTTGTCGTCGGTGTTCCAGTGTCAACGCATCTCTGGACTGGCCCTTTTCCAGTTATTAAATCTCAGGGGTCAACCAATGGACGACTCAGAGGTCCGTGTCCGTGAAAATCATTACAGCAACTCCTGTAAAAACAGAAGCTAAACAGAAGAAAGGGAGATAATTACAAATGAAACGGTAAGATGACAAAGTAGAGAACACAATGTACAGTAGTTGGGAAATAGTCGGAAAAGGCGAATCTAAAAAAAATTCTAGATACGGCTGAAGGCAAAGGAAGATTATTAGCTACCCAAATACAGGTGTAAATTCTTCAGTTTGGAAAAGTAATGAATATCAAGAAGATTTGGGAACCGAACTGGAGACATCCACATCTATTTAGTGACGGGTAATAATTCACTCAATAATTCTACTATCAAGACAACATAAGTGAATTCCCTTTACGCAAATCAGACAATTATGCTGAATAGCTTTCGCTGGCGATAAATATTCCACTTCTAATAAAAAATCTGATCGTGTCATCAAAAATAGATCATATCAGTGTCTACTCTGGACTGTTCCATTATAATAATGGAGAATTTACATAGCGGATTCATAAATTATGGAAATGTACGTTCAACTGGAATATTTGTCATGTTTCACGCTGCTGTTTGAAAAAATAATGACTAACGACATGAACTAGAATTTAAACGATTGATCCCAGTAAGACTGATCTCATCCAAGAACAAAAAGATCAGGAAGAATGATTTAAAGGATCTCCCTTTGTTAGTGACTTGGCTGATGAAATCAGGGGCCACAAAGGAAATTATTACTTCATGAAGATAAATACGGATTGAATTTTATAGCGGTCAGAAGAGTTCATTGCTGATGAAAAGATTTTTGAGGCACGCTTAAAGTTGCATACAAAAGTTAAACAACCAAAATACTGTATATAACTCAGCCCCCCCCACCCCCACCCCTCTCTCTCTCTCTCTCTCTCTCTCTCTCTCTCTCTCTCTCTCTCTCTCTCAGTCATAAGCTCAGTAAGACCTTGTGAGTCTGCTTATAGAATATACGAAAGTTAGATGGTTCCTGAACAGCCGGGTCACTGATCAAAGGAAACCGAAGTTATGGGATGCAGTAAGTGACTGATGAGAGAGAGAGAGAGAGAGAGAGAGAGAGAGAGAGAGAGATTTCCATACGTAGTGGAAAGTAATACGGAGTTTGATATTTATACACATTCAAAAATGACCAAGATACGAACAGAATCATGCGATTTTTAATATTCAAATGATTTAGGTTTGCAATGACAAAACTTGGCTTTTATTATTAGAGAGGCATTTAACCTACCAGCGCCCCCCTCCCCCCCCCGCCCCCGAGTACCTGAGTATGATAGCATGGACTACGTACAGGCCAGATGAGAAGCAAGCTTCAAGCTCTGTGACACTAATTGCAGCTGACTCATTACACTCTGTTGGCGGTGTAATGGAAAAAGGATTCATATCGGTTCTCTAAGAAGGGTGGGTTCGAATCCCACCTCGTAGAGAGGAATTCTTCATTCCTTCCCTTTTGGATTTCAATGCATTCAGTGCAAAGTATCCAAATCGATTTGGAAATTATAAAGTTAACACGTCACAGTGGCCATAACTACTGTATGCATGAAACTTGTAAATGTGACCAGTAAACTATATATATTTCAGTCAAATTTACGTTCCATGTTTTCTAATGATAATTACCACTTACTTTATCCTTAAATCGAAAAAGTTCACACCACAACAAATAATAAGCGGCTTAACCATTTTAGAGATCTTCAAACGAAGGTATATATCCCAGCCAATCTTTAATACATTAATATGAAATAGAAATGAACTTCATATTAGGAAAAAGAATAAGAACCAAAAAGTAATATGTAAATGTAGATCTTTGTTGGCATACGATAAGGGGAAGAGCTCAAGAAGGCATTTCGATCCTGTTTAGATACCACATGAAAGTGAGATGGTCCCCAAAACAGCCGGGTTAGATCTAGATCAAAGGGAACCGACGTCATGGAATGGGGAAACTGGCTGAGGAGGAGGAGGAGGAGGAGGAGGAGGAGGAGGAGGAGGAGGAGGAGGAGGAGGAGGAGGAAGAGGAGGAGAAGGAGAGGAGGAGGAGGAGGAGGAGGAGGAGGAGACGCTTAGGCACTAATCCTCTGGAAATGGATTCACTTCCCCAGAGAGAGAGAGAGAGAGAGAGAGAGAGAGAGAGAGAGAGAGAGAGACATCATGCAAGTGTTAGTGCTGAGTGTATTAGTCAGCTAATAAATGACCATTGATTAATATGCTATGAACATTAACAAATGTCGCTATTCTAGTAAATTGCACAATTTTGTGTTTTCTGATAAAAAGGCTACAAGAGAATAAGGTCTGCAAACCAGGAAACGTTTTGCAAGACTAAAGGAAATAAATACTGATGTTTCTAAAGCAATGCAATGCAACACGTGAAATCTGTGAATTCAGTTAATTATTAAGAACTGATACTCATTCATATGTTTTAAGAAAGGAAAACGATAATAAGTTGTCGGTGCACTTTAATCAATTTATATTTGGCGTAAGCTTAACAGTAGGCGAACAACAAACACTGAATGTATCCGGCGAAGCTTAGTAGGTAGATTTGGACATTCCGTACAGTTGCAGCTAAAACATTACCACCAACACCACTAAGACAGAAAAAATCAATAATAATAATAATAATAATAATAATAATAATAATAATAATAATAATTAGCCTACAAAGTGGCAAAAAATGTCTGAATCCACCCCTATTAGTGGAAAAGCTTACTGTTGAATAATAATAATAATAATAATAATAATAATAATAATAATAATAATAATAATAATAATAATAATAATACCAAAACCTATCAGTCTGATTCACCTGTGCCGTTCCCGGAAGTAATTAACCCGATTCACCTTTTGACAAGTGACGGATCCCTAATTGGTCTTTGTGTTATTCACAAGACCTTGATTACCAGTTTCCTGTGATGAATATTCTCTTTTTTTTTTTTATTAAGCAAGAAATGAAGTTGTCGTTATACCTAAGTGAGAAAAGGTAACTTTAATGTGGAGATATTAAAACATGAGCCATTTTTTTATGATGATGATTACATTGACAAATGAAGGGTTATCTTAATATGGATATGGATATGTCAATAATGATCGTTCCTGTTTTATGAGCTTTGCTATGGAAGACGGTCAGTACAAATATAACAGTGTAATTACTTATAAGTTGAATTTCTATAAAATTCGGAATAAAATTTGAGTGGTTGAATTCGTATTGCGCAGCCATAACTCAGATAATACGCACATAAGCAAATCAACCTGATGGTTTTTGTTGTTAGGTAAAGAATTGGAAGAATTGATTTCAGAGAGCCAAACAGAATAGCAAAAAATTATTTAATGCGAAAAAATAATTGTTTAATAAGGGTTTTCGACTAAGTGAAAATACGAGGAATGAACTTATTCCTTCAAAAAATGCTGTCTGGGCAAGAACTGGAAGAATTTATTTCAGAGAGCCAGCCACGATTATAAAAAAAATAGTCTAGGAAGAAATTTCGCCGAATAGTTAATCAAGAAGTGAATTTGTTCCTTCAGCAAAAAAAAAAAAAAAAAAAAAAAAAGAAAAAAACAGAAATGACCTAAGAGTATTTATGACTTCCATTAACCACCTTTCTTTACAGCCCCGCCCCTCATCCCCCACCCCTTCCTCTGTAACCAGTTCCATGAAGAGAGAATTCTTCTTCCTCCCTTCGAAAGGTTTATGGATAAAGGGTCGGATCTTATCAGCATCTCAAGGTCAGCTCATCTCTGGAGGACCCCTTAATTCTTGTCGAGGGTCATCACCCTGTTGACTTGTCAGTTAGGATCACGTGCGCCTTATTTTCAGTTTCTGGGAAGGATAATCGGCAGAGGAATGAAATGTCTGTCAAGGGGGGCGGGGGAAGGTTAGGATGATGCAGGAGGTATTAGATAAAGAGAGTAAGAGAAAGCGGGGTTGGAAGGGAATGAGGGCAGATTGGAACTGAGGGGAAATCCCGACGGGAAAACATTACATTGAAGAATATGATGTAACACAGAATCCAAGTAACGATAATGAGAATTGAAAGATCATAAATTATACGAAATTTTTAAAATGCCTCAATATAAACCTATTGATATCTTGCAATTAATGTTCTGGAATGTCTTACTAATAAGAAATCCTGCGATTACATAAACTTTACTATATTAATTCGCTATCTAATACTGAAAGTCCGCGGTACCTCACAGAGGTCTTATGAATAAAACAGAATCCACTCAGGTCAGTTCGGACTTATTTCAGTTCCTTTAATCTCTCTCTCTCTCTCTCTCTCTCTCTCTCTCTCTCTCTCTCTCTCTCTCTCTCTCTCTCTCTCTCTCAAACACATACACATAGCAGAAATTTAGTTCTAATAATAACAATAATAATAATAATAATGAGATTCACGACCGTTGTAACAGAATAAGGGACTAAGTCTCATTAACCTACCAATAACTCTCTGGACGTCATTAACCCGACGACGATCCTTATATCCTGACACATCCCCGAACGACCTCAATGCAATTCAGTAGATTAATCTGACTGGGTTCTCCCACTGAAAATATTCCATTATTAATCAGATCCTGATGACGTCATCAACCCGTAATCACATCAGTATTCAAATCCTGGAAGCTGGCTCATGATAACAAATGCTAATTTTTCGTGTGCGTATGTCATGATAGATATTATTATTTTCTAGCGGAATGGTGGAGGAAAAGTAAGTGATGGTTGCTGCCACTAATAAAGAATTTACTTAATAACGAAAGGAAATAATCTGCGTGAGAATTTAATCAGGTTTAGAGCCAGAGACTCATCTGAAGTAACGTTTTTGACAGAACAATTATTTAAGCGATTCCTGCGAAGTACAGAATTAGGATCATGTCTTTCACAAAGATAAATATAGCCAGGATGTGGAGGTGTTACCCCTTCAAAAAATTTTGTAGAGACAAATCTCAATCATGTATTGTGCTTTGATCTACCCATGGTGAAAATATTTTATTTTCAAATTAAAATGAAAAAGGCACGAAATACTAATCGAATATTGATGATGATAAGTAGTTGCTCTCTCTCTCTCTCTCTCTCTCTCTCTCTCTCTCTCTCTCTCTCTCTCTCTCTCTCAGTGACTTACTGACAAAGTGAACATTTATCATCAGTACTTAAATGCCAGCGCTTCTGTGGTCGACCTTCTGCCCTCTAGTTCTTATTGAGTGACATCCAGCCTTTGACTTTGGGACCCATGAGTCTTCTTTTCGACTGAAGACGAGAAAGGGAAAAAGCTCAAGAAAGAGGGACAATGAGAAGAAAGCAGAAAGAAATAATGAATAAAAATAATAAAAACAGGATAGGCATTATACCTATCCCATTTATTGAATTAGGAACGAAATCTTTTTTACCTAGAAAGGTCCCGAAAGTCACTAACTAACGTAATAAACCTTCTGCCGGACACATCCTTAATGGGAAGTCCCCTCCAGAACCCCCTGCAGGAGGGGGGCGAGAATCAGTCATAATCTAATCGTGTCGTCAAACCTCAATCATATCAATATTCAATTCACGAGAGTCTGGTCTTAACTGCTAATTCTGAGCGGGAATATTTTAATGATGAGAGTATATGACACCAGAATAATAATTGCAATGAACCCGATGATTATTGCAATGATTTGTTAGGAATTTGCTTGGAAGCGGCAGAATATATTGTTCGTAGGAAAATGTGGGGAAGTTGATTGGTATTTATACGGGATGCCCAAGAGCAAAATCTTGTGCTGTTACAAGCCCGCTTGAGCTAGAACGAATGAACGCTCAGCCCAAAAAAATAAATAAGTAAAAAAACAAAGGCTCGCCAAAGGGAAACGTTTAGTTATAATAAAAAGCTCTCGAGAAGTTAAAGTAGCTCCCCCAACGCCCCGCCCCCTCTCTCTCTCTCTCTCTCTCTCTCTCTCTCTCTCTCTCTCTCTCTCTCTCTCTCTCTCTCAGCCAAATTCCATTCGGGGGACACTTCTTCACCTCGAAAGGCTTGCTGACAAGACGGAGAGACCTTATGAATGATTCCAGGCGACCTCCCGTCCCAATTCTTATTGAACGCCTTCCGAGCTTTGGCCTTGTGGCCATAATATTCTCATGAGAATTCTTGATACGAAAGAGGAATGGAGGAAGAATGAGGCACAAGAATGTGGCGATAATGGAGACAATGAGGAGAATATAAAGTGGAACAAAGAATGAGGAGGAAAGAGATATGATGGAGAAAGTAAGGTAAGCTAATTGTTGGAGATAAAGAAAGCAATGAGGTAAATGAAAGTGGAAAGGAGAACTCAGGATGTTGGAGGACAGCGAAAACTGAAAGAAGCCTAATTCAAATAAGGAAAGAAACTGGACTACCAACAGTCAGTCTGAAAGTCATTCTGGAGGTGATCCTTTCAAATGAAGTTCAGTCGCTAAGAAAGAAGGCGAGCTGGCTATTAATAGCTCCAGAGGGTCAAAGATGTAACTGAAGTCTTCCTTGCAATAACATCTGTCATTTAAAATATTTTTATACAAAAGTAGTATCCCTTTTCTATCTCTCTATTCATGTTCATTTTCTGCAAAATATTGTCTATCTATCTCTTTCTATTGATGTTAATTTTCTGCTAAATAAAGAGACCTTTGGGAGGAGTCTATTGATAATATATAAATAATCATTATCTGTAAAAACGCAAGTTATTATTTGGTGTCCGTGTTGAACACATTAGGGGAATACGTCTCCAGAAAGAGAGAGAGAGAGAGAGAGAGAGAGAGAGAGAGAGAGAGAGAGAGAGAGAGAGAATTATCAAATTACAGATCTCGGAAGAGAGAGAGAGAGAGAGAGAGAGAGAGAGAGAGAGAGAGAGAGAGAGAGAGAGAGAGAATGATCAAATTACAGATCTCGGAAGTAACACCAAAAAAATGGAATGACATAAACCCGTTTATAGTTCCAATTAATTTCGTCTAGAGAGAGAGAGAGAGAGAGAGAGAGAGAGAGAGAGAGAGAGAGAGAGAGATCATGATCAAATTACAGATCAAAGTAACACCAAAAAAATGGAATGACATAAACCCGTTTATAGTTCCAATTAATTTCGTCTAGAGAGAGAGAGAGAGAGAGAGAGAGAGAGAGAGAGAGAGAGAGAGAGAGAGAGAGAATCATCCAATTACAGATCTCTGGAGCGACACCAAATGAAATGAAATGGAAGTGATTAAGTGCTGACTATGTAACTTTACTTGAAAAATGGTCAAACCTAATCCTGGGATTTTAATGTCCCCTCGGCACAAAGAAAGATTGATAGATATTCCTTAGAGCTGTGAATAGAGCTAAGTGGCTCCTACCTACATTACTTTTCCTTTCATTATCTTTTATCATATTTCTCTTAACATTAAATTTAGGTTATGCAAGACAGCGGAACGTGACACATTTAGTGGCAAGAAATGTTTAAAAACAAATAAATAAATAATTTAGCTGTGTATAGAAAACAGATCTAGATAACAGAATAATTGCGCATCAAATATTCAGCAATAATAATAATAATAATAATAATAATAATAATAATAATAATAATAATAATAATAATAATAATAATAATAATAATATCCACAGTTATGTATATGTACATAATATTAAGGATAAAACTGTACAGTTTTATCTTTAAATACATGTACATATACATAACTGTGGATTTGTTTCTCCACTTTAAGACTCATGCTACAATGAGTATGTTTTTAATAATAATAATAATAATAATAATAATAATAATAATAATAATAATAATAATAATAATAAGAAGAAGAAGAAGAAGAAGAAGAAGAAGAAGAAGAAAGAAGAAGAAGAAGAAGATATACCACCGCCATTGTTCTTTATATCATTATTATCAATACTACCTAATATAAATACGATGTTAATGAAAAATCTTCCTTTCACAACTTCCAGTTCAAAGGTTTCAGCCATTCTCTGTCTGCATAATAACTCCGCTCATTTCTGGTACAATTCTTAACTAAACTTCGAATCACAAAGAGAAAAGCTTTGCGCGGCGCTCTTCTTCAGACCTGCAATCAGCGTCCATTCCAGGTGACCCGCTTCCCCTATGATTTTTGACAGGGGGAGGGGGGTACTTTCGTTGTGGGGTTCTCAGCATACTCGCAAGATGAAGGTTTGTTTTGACTGTTTGTTTGTTTGTTTATTTATTATGTCTGTCATTCATATTTCCCTTTCATCAAAATTAGTGATTTTAAAGCAAAAAGTGAGAGAACATCTTTTAGATGCTAAAAGGTTGAAATTTCCTGTTCCATCTCTCTCTCATATTTCACTCGTAAACTTCTCCAATTTTTCACGAAATCAATTTCCAGCTTTTGTCATCCTGTAGAAGCCCTAGTTCATAGTATCTGAATGCACTAATACAAAAGTTCTTATATAAACAACATCACTGGCTCAACAACAGTACAAAGTAACAACAACAGTCTCCAACAGACTGACCGCAGACTGAAACAACAATATTTTCCAAAAATCTGACAGGAAACTGAATTGAGGTCTCGCTGACTTGAGAACGAGTCTGACTTTCAAATTGAACGACACAAAGCGATCAGTCATTTGTGAACCACAATCAATCAATCAATCAGTCATTTCCTGCGGCACCCACGGGGATGCATAGGGTCTCAAACTACAGCAATATAAAATGCCGTCCTCAGCCTTTAATGATTACAAACATTGCTGGCATGAGGTCATACTTATACCAGATGATATCACTGAATCAAATCGAACGGAATGGCGTCAGTAGAACTTTCGTTTCTTGAGGCGACAAATGCATTAAACGTCACTGTCGATATTTCATGTCAAATCCCCATCGTTTCAGAAATAATGATGAATATTGATGAAGGGGTTCTTTATATTTTGCATTGCTTTTCCAAAAAATTTTTCGTCTTTCAGTTAATACTGACCTCATGAAATATAATAAGGAGGGACTACAATATTCATGATCGTCCACTGAATTGCTGAGTCATAATTACACGGAAAGTAATTTAATTACACTTCAGAAAGGTCATTAGCCTAATGGTGAATTAACGCTAAAATATACCCGATTGTTCGCCCTATAATCCAATAAAGAGTCAGCACGAAAACGAGATTCTTGAATCCCTTTATTAGTGAATAAATCACTGACAGAGAGAGAGAGAGAGAGAGAGAGAGAGAGAGAGAGAGAGGGGAAGAAAGAGTAATATCATTACCGTTTTAAGCTCTAATTAAATTTTGTTCAAAGTGTCTTACAAAGCCTCCAGTTCAGGAAACAGAATTGCCTTTATTCTCAAGGTAATCATTTGGCAACTATAAAGAAATTAACCATTTACAGACTAGGAAAAATTTCAGTATTCATTATCTTTCGTCTTCTGCATATTAACAAATAAAAACAAAAAGCATTCGGTTACGATACATGAAAAGAGACAGATGAAGGAGAAACAGAATTTTCAGAAAGCTGCAGAGGATAGTATAAAATGCAATTAATCTATAGGGTTTATAGATAAATCAAATACGTTTTGATAATCATCGCGGAAAGAAAAACACGATAATATTCCGAGCAGAATTCTCTCTCTCTCTCTCTCTCTCTCTCTCTCTCTCTCTCTCTCTCTCTCTCTCTCTCTCTCTCTCTCTCTCTCTGACAGTGAGACCTTCGGCAGGACTTCAAAACTATGGATGGTGATGATGATGATGATGATGATAATGAAGAACATTCAAGAAAAGCCACTGTAATAAGCGATAGATTCTCTCACGACGCATAGACAATTTTCTCATTCATTTTGCATGAGTTCAGTGTAACATGGAAACAAAGAATTTGTAACCATTTTCAAAAAACTGTTCAGATCTTTTAACATTTGGCATAAAATACGCATAACAAGACCTGAAATAAAGAATGACCTAAGGATCATGTTTACGAAAAACTGTTTACCAATAACACAGCAACGTACATAACTTTTACCTAAATAAAAATAAATACTTAGACCTAATATGAGTAAAAAAGTCAATACATGTAGACATGGACGATATTTTCATATAAACAACAAAGATTAAACCTGATTTTATTCAAATAAAAAGCTTCTGCATAGTCCTTCAGTTAACTTCAATCTTCGGAAGTAAATCACGAAACATTACATCAATGGAATACCATTTTATAGAACGAGCTGTAATTCCGAACAAAGATAACATCATTAGACCTATGAAAGCTTCCATCCTGGCCATAACTCTTTTCAAAATAAATCTTATCATTTGAACCGTAATTCAATAAACAGTCGACGTCAAAACAAGAAAACAAGATTAGCGAAAGCATTTCACTAATGCAGAGTTAAGTATACCTTAGTTTTACCTCGCTCGGTCCCCCCCCCCGCCATCACCCCCGCCAAACACACACTCACGCTTGCGCAGTACTGCTGTTGTTAGTCTCGACTTGCTCTGTGAGACGACAGTGATGCAGTATATTCTGTTTTTTTGGAACATTGCGGCTCACTCAAGATATAGTGTTACGCAAATATTAATCAGCTCAGTAGTCTGGTTAAACTAAGGTATGCTTACTTAGTTACGCATCTGCCTGAGGTTGACTGTGTTACGGGCTCAGAGAATTCGTAAGTGTTAAAGTATGTATGACGACGAAGGCATGATGATTGTATTTTGTGGAAAACTGGTCCTCAGAATCCTCAGGTACTGTAGGTGTCTGAGGGCATCGATAAGTATGTGGCATTTTGTATTAATGATAAAAATCTATGAAACTGAAAAAAGAAGTTTTCCAGGCAACGATAGTTTCCTATGATATAATTCAAACAATTAAACACGGTAAGTCCATTGACAGCTAACAGAGAGACATAAATTCCACCTCCTGTCTTGTACTTTAGCAGAGAGAGAGAGAGAGAGAGAGAGAGAGAGAGAGAGAGAGAGAGAGACGCATAAAAACGTGGTGAAAAATCCTTTTTATCTAGCGTTTCGTAGGGTTGAGAGTCAATTTGAGTGACTGAAAGTTTAATTCACTCAGAACTACAACTTATGAAGTTAAAGAAAAAATGGTATAAAGAATAAAAAAGAACTGAACAGTGAAGATAAGTAGAAAAAATCGGATGTTTCCTAGATAGTGAACCCCGGTTTTAACCCGGCATGTATCCACCTTTGCGGCGTGTTTAGTACAAGCCCGTTGGGGATGACCCTAAAATCATAAACAGACGACTGTAAATATCATGAAGATAATGACCCCCAAGAAACACTAGTCCTAAATAACGACCCCCAAACCTTGTGGGGGGTCACTATCTAGGAGAGATCCAGGGGCAGTACAAAACAGACATTTGGCAAAACGAATCTACAGGTCACAAACAAATATATTTCTTTTTGTTTGTGGCCTGTTGGTAGGGGGAATGGATACAGAAAGGAAAGGAGTTGTTCTTTTTATGTCAATATCATCATCTCTAAAATTAACACCAGCACCCACATACATCAAAACCGTTCTGGCGTAAAACACAGAACTGAAACATATAATTGCTTCCTTTCCCTCCTCTCACCGAAAAAAAATAAATAATAAAATAAAAAATGAAAAAAAGAAACCCACAAACACCCTCCAGCAATTGTTTCAGTATTTACAATGCCAATAGTGGTTGCCAATGGAGAATCAAACACTATAGTTTTTTTTTTTTTTTTCTGGCGCTTGAAACAGCTGCTTGATTGTGAAATCAATTCGGCTGGTGATCGCCCGTCAGATGTTGCAAAAGCTTATTCCATTGAGGGGTTTATACATGGAAGCCCCGAATATTTTTTCCCCGCCCGTCCAGGTTGTTTTTCGCATAGACACTGCATCAACTGCAACGATATTCCATGATTACAAGCACATTAGTACCGCTGCCAACAAAAAGAAAATAAGGGTAATGATTGATGAATATAAAATCTATATATCTGTGATCCATATATATAGATATATATATATATATATATATATATATATATATATATATATATATATATATATATATATATATATATATATATATGTATATGTATATGCATATATATATGTATATATATATATATATATATATATATATATATATATATATATATATATATATATATATATATATATATATATATATATATATATATATATATATATATATATATATATATATATGTGTGTGTATGTATATGTATATGCATATGTATATATATATATATATACATACATATATATATATATATATATATATATATATATATATATATATATATATATATATATATATATATATATATATATATATATATATATATATATATATATATATATATATATATATATATATATATATATATATATATATATATATATATATATATATATATATATATATATATATATATATATATATATATATATATAAAATATTAGCTGATTCATAAGCATCACGTAGAAGCCCCCAATTTATCTTGCATACTTATACATATATACTGTATGTGTGTGTGTATATATATATATATATATATATATATATATATATATATATATATATATATATATATATATATATATATATATATATATATATATATATATACATATATATATATATATATATATATATATATATATATATATATATATATATATATATATATATATATATATATATATATATATATATATATATATATATATATATATATATATATATATATATATATATATATATATATATATATATATATATATATATATATATATATAATTTTTTTATGTGGGTCCTTCGGCTGATGAGTTAATTATTAATTACTGTAATCTATGTAGCTCTGCTCTACCTAAGACCCATGTAATCCTGTCAATTAAAGCTAAGAGTTACCCCAAAAGACAGACAATTAACTGAATTACATTAGGTCGCCAGCTGGAACTATGTTATTGAATAATTTTATTATTTCTGAAACAAATGAATTAAATGGAACCCATTTATTACCCACCTAGTCCCAACAAAAGAATGAATGCATTGTTACAGTGACGGAATTTACATGAGCCAACAGTCCCCTTCAGACACAGTAATATTTTCCCTACTTCAGTTTTAACGCAACGGATGATAATTCTCGTAGCTATTCCTCTTCCAAATAATGGTATGATCAGGTTCCAAGGCTTGCCTGAGTATTATTTATAATTGACCTCTGCCTAATTCCTACTTACTGCAAGGGGAAAAACTTATGCAATCTCACCGTGCAATAATGGTTATACTTCATAAACTCGACTTCATACAGGGAATATGGTTCCACCAGGATCTTTAGTCAGTGGCTGAAGAAGGGAAAAAAATGGAAATGGAAGTACAGTGGAGGAAATACCAGCAGGTCAGCAAATACTTGTCAATTCCAGACTTACCTTCACGTAGGCTGCTTGCGCACTGCAACAGACTCCCGGGATCTGGAACAATGCGTAACGTCGATTCACTTAGTAAATAAAGATGACAAGGGACAAAGATAGGCTTATCAGGAGCACGGACGAGTGCGTGTGCCCTGTAGGATTGCTGTGCTCTCTCTCCCTGACTTTCTTGGGTTGGATCGGGCTGCTGTGTTTTCATTAACAGCGTTCCTTCCATAGCCTCCAGCAGTCTGAAAAATGACAAAACATCATCGATACATAGTACAGAGAAAAGGAATGCTTAGTAACACCCTCACTAGAGACGACCTGGTGAAAACCTGCCTGTTGGATAGGTCTCTAATACTAACTTATAAGCTGTTAGGAACAGTTAATTTTGAACACATAACTAGCTACTGCCCGCGTCTCGTCCTGCGTTTCCCAGAAAACTCCTCTTGTCCTTGTCGGGATTATATTCCTACTAAAATGATGCAGGGAGGTCGAACAGCAGAATATTTATAAAAATATGTATATAAGGAATTGGTAGACCAGTACTTGAGGAAACACTTTTTCTTGCACCTAGTTTCGAGGCTCTAACAAACCCCATCATCAGGCATCTAAAAATAAATAAATACAATAAAAAACACTCACTAAATAAAATAAAATACATCAGAGCTGACTACCAAGAATTAAAATTGAACAGTACTGTGTAACTTATAAAAGCAAGAGTCAAGAGAGGAATAAAAGGCAAATACAAAGATAGTTACAGAAGACAGACACAGAATTAAAAACAGAGCAACTCAACTGACTGTTCATTACTGCAGAGTGATGGTTTTTCTTTGATGGTACATAATGTTTCAATTGTGGTTAACTCCACATCACTAGACCGACTGGCTAATGTAGAAAAAGAATCTGCACTCAGAGGATGGTCATGCTGATGGGAATGCTCATGAATGGCACTAAATGCTTATTTGTTAAGTGGCCTGTTTGCTCTAATTGATTGGCCTAGGTGTTCAAAGGCACCAACCTGAAGCTGGCGCTTTGATTTACCAATATAAGTTGCATTACAGCAACTACATGTATACTTATAGACTACAGATGACTGTAGGTCTTTGGGCACTGTTAGGAACAATCGTTTGCTGATTGTTCCCTTAGTGGGTTGTTGCCTCTTTTGTTTTTGTTGGCTTTTCTTGCTGGCGAGTTGACGTCTGTTTGATGACGTCAGACTTCGTCAGTCAGGTTCGTAGCAGCAACAAGTCAGGTTCGTAGCAGCAACGAGTCAGGTTCGTAACAGCAACGAGTCAGGTTGAGAGTAGCAGCAAGCCAGCTGGAGTAGCAGCAGCAGGTATCCGTACCTGAGAGTCAGGTTCGTAGCAGCAACGAGTCAGGTTGAGGGTAGCAGCAAGCCAGCTGGAGTAGCAGCAGCAGGTATCCGTACCTGAGAGTCAGGTCCCGGCAGCAGCAGTGGAGAGTTTTTGAGGACGAGATGGTTGCCGTGTCGGCTCTGTCTTGGTCGTCGTTATTGGAGGAGGACGTCAGCAGGTCTCGTCAGCAGAGCAGCGGAGAGTGTTTTTGGCCATGATGGTTGTGGTGTCGACTCTGTCATGGGCGCCTGGAGTTGGAGGACTGTGCTTGAGGGCTAGATGGTTGCCGTGTCGGCTCTGTCTTTGTTGTCCGGCAGTCTTCCTGTGTTACAGCTTCGTCTGTGGATGTTTATGTAACTCTGACTGTTCGTATTTTTCATGTGTTTATTTTACAGATTGTTATTATGCTGACTATTTTGAGTTTCTTGTTTATTATATTTTTGAATGGCTTATTAATTTGCTTTCGTAATGTTTACTGATTTGGTTTTATATGTAGATTTTCCTGACTCTGTTTAATGCCTATTTTGTTGGTCATTTGTAATGTCTGTTGAGCTGCTCATCCTTATGATTCTTTTGGTCATTTATATGTTCATTTATGTACTGACTCTTAATTTATTTTTTGATTTTGATCATTCTGTGAGATGTACAGTAAGTTTTGCTGCTATTTCATTTGTTTGGATTCAATCTCTGTAAATTTTTGCTGACTCATTTTTGTATGAATTTTATTTTTTGAACTTGACTCACTGTGTATTATGTAAATAACTTACTGTAAATAAATTAATTTTAAGGTAATTTTTTGTATTTGTTCTGCTCCTCTCTCCTTTGTTTGTCACCTCTCGTCAGTCATTGTAGCCCAATTGCTTATAATTTTTAAGAACCTGTCGATCTCGAGAGGCGAGATCGTAATAGGCACCGTCTTTGAACTTGAAAAACTTTTATACAACGAACATTTTCAGGCCTGAAAATGTAGTACAAAATGTATGGTAGGTATATTGATGACACCTTCGCTTTATTTAAAAATGATTGTGATACTGACTCGTTTTTAGCATATGTTAATTCCAAACATCATAACATTAAGTTTACCATTGAAAAAGAGGTGAATAATCAATTGCCTTTCCTAGACGTTCTTGTTACTAGGGATAATGGTTTTTTTATACTTCTGTTTTTAGAAAGAAGACTTTTACTGGTTTAGGATCCAATTACTATAGTTCCCATTTCTATGATTTTAAACTTAACTCTATTTTTACCTTCCTCCACAGGGCGATTTTTATTACATCGAACTGGCAATCCTTCCATCAAGAGATTGGTTTCCTTTCTGAATATTTTATGAATAACTGCTTCCTACAGACCTTGTTTTTGTAAAATGCTCTGTATGTTCCTTATCAAACAATTCATTAATATCGCAAAACCTTGTACAGTACCAAAATTAGCTTTTTATGCCAAATTCCCTTTCTTACGTGATGATTCTTTCCGAAAAAGGTTAGCACAAATTGTTCATAAACATTATGGTGCCACTCATCTAAAATTAATCCAAAAAAAAATCATTTTCCGGATACAAAGAGCAATTAACCCGCCTTTGACCTCTAACGTGGTATATTAATTATATATTTCCCCTAAGTGTAACTCTGGGACATATGTTGGATCCACGAGGAGGTTATTGAGGGTCAGAATCGACTCTCATAGGGATTAAGTTTTCGAGCTGGCTGTACTGTAGGCTCTCCAATCCCGAACATTCTAGCATAAGAAACCACTCAAAAATATGTAAACACATATTGGTAGAAATTATTTCTGTATCATAGGCCAAACAACCATTGCATACGAACTGCCCAACCTGGAATCATTGTCTATTAAACAAATGGTTCCCCAGTTAAATATCCAGACCTCCTCCAGACGGCTCTACCTGAGTTAACTTTTTCTTTATGTATTCTGTCTTCTGCCTTCTTTGTATAAGATTGGTTAGAGGTCTTTGGCCTTGCTTTTATGTCGTTTTTTTTTTTTTTTTCTTTTATCTGGTATTCTAACTGCTGTATTTTAGAAATTTTATTGATTTTTAGAGCAATGTTTAGAGTAATTTTATTCATTATTCAACAGACTCCTGATGATGTAATAAGGTTGGTTATTACGCAACGTTGGAAATTATAGTACGTTTCCATGGTCCACCTTCGAGATGATATGTCCTGCTGGCCGTCGCCTACCTCTGTTTATATTATATATATATATATATATATATATATATATATATATATATATATATATATATATATATATATATATATATATATATATATATATATATATATATATATATATATATATATATATATATATATATATATATATATATATATATATATATATATATATATATATATATATATATATATATATATATATATATATATATATATATATATATATATACTGTATATATGTGTGTGTGCGTGTGTGTAGATTTCATTTGAGGACGATAATCAGCGGTCCCTCTTTTCAGTGGGACAGCGCCGCAAAAATGTTTCGCAAACGAAAAGCACTTGAAAAGTATCGCAGCGAGAGCACTGCAATCAGTGGCCATACGTAGCTGATTTGATTTTCTGTATAGGAAATTTTTATGTCAAATTCAGCCAAACTCGAACAGTAACCACTGTTTTTGACACTTTTGTGAAAGAACCCACAATTCTAGATTTTATTTTGGTCTAGAGACGTGAATCGTTTAACAAATGAAATTTAAAAAGCGAATAAAAAAATGACAAAACCAAACCCCAGGTCGTGTCCCCTTTGCCAGGTAAGCGAGGAAGCTCCGATGTCTCTCTGGCTGCTTCCTCTTCTTCTTCAGCCAAAGGAAGGAGGGAGCTCTTCTTCATCCTCCATTTCCTCAAACACCAGATGTGCCTCTGTCCACGATGGAAGGGAATAAATAGTAACGTGGTGATCAGTCGACTTAAGTGGGTCGTGACCACAGAGCGTCAATAACATAGACTGGCGATCTCCCGGCCGACAGAGCGTGTGACCTCTGGCGGCCTTAACGAAAGTACTGGTCCAACTCATAGTACTACTCGTATACTGCACAGACGAGGCACTACGCGTTTTGTTTCTCTCGTTTGATTATAGAAATGTCATTTTTACAGGTAAATTAACCATCACTGTAAAGTTCATTTCGAAATATTTCAGTTTTGAGGTCTATTGTAGTTCAAGTGGAGAGTTTTGCATTCTGTTCTGTATAATCTCAAATATTCGAAGCCAAGAGGGGAGATGCTGATGTAAAAACTCTTGGAAAATAAAACTGTTTCACACGTGCATTCGGAATGGAAAGTTGAACTCTTTTTGGTCTGGGTTGTCATTAAATAATGCTTGCGTGAATTCTGGGGGCAATGCAAATATACCATAAACATACAACCCAAAACTAAATTCACTGGGGGAAAAGGCATTTTATTTATATGCTGCGTTTCACAGCATAAAATGAGAGCTACAAATAATGAAACAAAGGTGTGTGTTTGTGTTTGTGTGTGAGAGAGAGAGAGAGAGAGTCAATAACGACAAAATGCAACTAATGATGATAATCAATATTGCACAAAGTGCGGGGATACTTTACGCTAGAAAGGAAATCATACAACGCAGTACAGAGCCCAGAATAACATAATTCCATTGCAAAATAACGTCAAATAACGGTGGATTAGAAATCGCATTCCACCCGAAAAGGTGAAAAATCACATTACAAAGTGACTTGGGTATTTTTCGAGATTTGAATTACCGAAAATGATTTCAGACAATGCACTGAAATTGCGCATGACTGTAGCAGCAGTTTTTCCATAGTTTTATATACTGAATTCAAATACGCTTGCCAAAGGCAATTGTACATTCATGCAGGCAAGCACACACACAAACAAAGCAAGAGGTCCCAACTTCGAAATCAGGGCGAGGGCAGAACTGTATGGCCACGATCATTAATACCAGATGTGCCTGTGATGAACTAAGCAGTGAATTACGCACATGATAATTATCCAACTGCTGTGCGTCTTTGCTGGTACTGAGAACTACGAGGGGTAAGCAACCTCTTCCAAAGAAAGACACAACCTAGCCTACCGCCCACCAGACAACCACGCCGTGAATGTGAATCAGCGTCAATCGAAATCAAGAAAAATGCATGAGGCTAGCAACCTCATCCCTAGGATATACTGCTATATATATATATATATATATATATATATATATATATATATATATATATATATATATATATATATAGTTAACACACATACACACATAATATATATACATATATACATACATGATTATTATCACTTTTGTACGTGATTCATTTATCACACATTACCACAGGTGAAAAATAAGAAACGGAGTGTAGGTCTGACCAGGTTTCGACTTTATTTCAAGCCATACATACATATATATATATATATATATATATATATATATATATATATATATATATATATATATATATATATATATATATATATATATATATATATATATATATATATATATATATATATATATATATATATATATATATATATATATATATATATATATATATATATATATATATATATATATATATATATATATATATATATATATATATATATATATATATTCGGAATGCATAGGATAGATTTCCCAGTTGTCTTTAACCAACATGTTATCACTGGACGAGATTCACGTGGCGCGTAGCGTAAGAACACTTCAGGGAACCTATGGCCAAAATTTCGGGGTTTCTGAGACTCATTCAGTACACCTCGTGATCAAAAACAAATAACTCCAATATTCTTCGAAAAGGAAGCGAATGCTTGCTTGTCATGACACGCTCTCTTACTTACGTGATGCGGAAATATGAAGATTGGCGAGATGCTACTATTGAAGGCCATGTATGAGAAACATTCCAAAAATGTGATTTTTATAAAGCAATCATAATATTGAAAATGAAAATAAACTAATTGCAAATGCTGACAGTAAACATTAGAAAGCTGTATCGTGAGTAACGGAAACAAGAAGAAGCTGAAGAGGACATAATGACGCAACGGACTTTCGTAAGATAATGATCCCCAGTCGAACGTCCATGGGATGAGCATTCCTAATAATGATTCTTCCAATGAACGTCTATACATCCATTCACAAGCATTCCTGAAGATGGCAATAAACCCCTGGAAAAGGGAGACTCATCTGCTCCTTATCAGAGGAAGCGATCACAGCCTTGTTCAGTTTAAGAAGCAAAATCTTCATTAGGTGCTGCAGCAAGATCGTCCCACCGAGTGGTACTCGAGAAGTAATTCCAGGGTAACTGTTGTCAGGTTGAAAGACCCGAGCATTATCGGAGCTAAGAAGCCCGCCCCTCCCCCTTCCCCACAAAATAAGGCGGCTCTCAAGTACTTACTTCTGGACAGGAATAGAAATAATCCGTCTTAGAACTTGTAAGAGCAATTTCCTTGGCGGAGATCTCCCATCAACTTGAATAAAACTTGAAATGAATAGTGATACTCCCGATGCCCTTTAAGTCCAATTTCAGACCCGACAGGAAGTGGGGTGAGAGGGGGAAAATAAAATGCCAAAATGACAGATATTAGTGTCTAATCTATAGTTTTTGGGACCGCTGAGATGAATATTGACACTCCCGATGTCCTTTAAGTCCAAGTTCAGCCTCGATAGGAATGGGGGGTGAGAAGGGTGAAATATAAAGTGTCAAAAATGATGGACAATGGAACTGAAGCAATTATCTTAACAGGAGAGAGAGAGAGAGAGAGAGAGAGAGAGAGAGAGAGAGAGAGAGAGAATCCCGAAGCAGAGAGACTGAAAGAAAACTTGGTTCAGAGCGCACTTGTGAGAGCGGTTCCCTTTTTCTCTATGAAGGTGCGGTCGTAATTGCCAGCTGCCAGATTTCGTCTTGCAAAGACTCATGCAGAACTGGATAAGGTATGTCTGGGATGGATTCCCTGCCAGTTCTTTCTCATCTTCTTAAAATTCTCTGCATTTTCCAATTTTCAACCTTTCCATTCTCTAAACAAGGCCCCCTTTGTTAAGAATCTACCGATAAAGCAGCCTATAATTCCGCCCCCATGACTTGTCCTAAACTGAATTCAGTTCTATTCAGTGATCAACAGTAGATTGCTCGCTCCATAGTGTTACCACGGGCTAATTAAAATTAATTAATCAACTCCTCCATGGAGCATTTTTTAGCTTAGTGAGAGAGAAACTTCTTTGTGTGGAATGCTAATCCTGGGCTTTCTTCCAGGGTCCTCGCTACTATCTGCTCAGTCAACCCAGCCTTGTGAACTCAAATCATCTTAAAAGTACTGCCATTTTCCAATAAACACAAGAATTCGCTGGTCTGCAGTCCAGAACATTAATCTGTTCCCCTGTTTCGTTGCACACAAAGAGAGCCTGATCATTCAAGACGAATTTTCCTCGTCACATGCAGAGTTTTGTGAAGCATTGCCAATTTGCATTTTCCCATTATTTGTACTTATTTGCTGTATCGTCAGCATTTCAGATTACCTCCTTCATTGCTTCTTATGTAAATAAATTCAGTTTAACTTAGGTTGCTAATCATTTCCCATGGCGACCTTCCAATCACTAATGAGCTAATGGTAATATCAAGGTAAGTTCCCCTTTTTCCCCTTCATTTTGTTATAGGTTGGTATTCTTTGTTGGCCCATGAAGGCAGTAACTAAATAACAAACCCCTTGCATCCCTCAACAGAGACCCAATCTGTATATGTATATATATATATATATATATATATATATATATATATATATATATATATATATATATATATATATATATATATATATATATATATATATGTGTGTGTGTGTGTGTGTGTGTGTGTGTGTGTGTGTGTGTGTGTGTGTTTGTGTAACAGGAAACATGATATGCTTAGAGAGAGAGAGAGAGAGAGAGAGAGAGACTATTTGAGGAAGTGATAGTATGTCAGTGCTATTACTGCGGGAGATAGAAAGTAAAACACTAAACACTAGAGCTGAAACTAAACAAAGCCTTACGCTAAATGAAACTGGTGTGAAACAGGAAAATCAAAGGGGCTTAAGAGCTGAAATGAAGACAAACAATAAAAATAAATTAACAAAAACAGAACATTTAGACCAACAACATCCAAACGAACCCAGAGAGAAACTCTAGAATTTTCGAAGATTTGCCGAATTCTTCCCAAAGGAGATAAATCCCCTGTAGAGGATTAGCAACTAAATCCGCCCACTTTTTCTGGACGAATTATCATCACCCGGAAAAGACGTGAGAGCCAGACACACGTATGGACAACTTTGAATTCGGTGACCTGCCTTTCCGGGAGAGAGAGAGAGAGAGAGAGAGAGAGAGAGAGAGAGAGAGAGAGAGAGAGGAAACAATTGGGTGACAAAAGGAAGTTAGGGAAACGGAGAAACTGTAAGGAAAGGAACTCGACGAACAGAGGCATAGATTGGAGGGGGAAGAGGAGGAAGAGGAATAAGGGGGAGAGAAAATTTGTAAGAGGAAGAGAGAGGGACACGCAAGAGAAATAGCGAGAAACTGATAAAGTGGAAGTGGCTAAAAAAAAGATGAAGAGAAATAAAGCATAACTAAACGGATAGGAATGGACGGCAAGGGAAAGTAAAAAAGAAAAAGAAATAGTGGAATGAATGGTGGTCGAAGGAAAGTCGTGAAAAGAAATAAAGATTAAGGAATAGAGTCGAAGATAAAATTTTACACATTCAAGAAGAAGAAGAACAAATATTTACTAATATAAACAGAGAAATCTTCAAGAAATCAGTATCTGAGGAACAACTCTTCAACAAAAAAAAAAAAAAAAAGCATGTGAAAAGCATAAGCGAAAAAAGTAAGTGACAGAGAAATAAAGATGGAAGAGAAAGCATGGTCGCATGGGGAGGGAAGGTAGTCCAGGAAAAATAATTTGCAAGGGGCAGCCTTATGTGGAAGCAGATTTGCAAGGGAATCTCGGATTCTTCGTTACAGGTTGAAGGCATTCCATGCAGAGAGAGAGAGAGAGAGAGAGAGAGAGAGAGAGAGAGAGTCACGTCCGCAGCAGCTGGCAAACGACCCAACTCTGCACTTCACCTATTCTGACCTTCAGTACCATAGCTGTGTCCATTTTGGGCAATCAACGGGCTACCCAGGGGCCACCGAAAAGTTGAACTGCCCAAAAGACAGGCCTTAGAAAAAATTAATCGTAGATAAAATAACACCATTGACATTTAAACTAAAGCACACAAACGAAATCTCTTACTAAAATAATGTTCACAATTCAATATTCTCGCAAATAAAAACAGCGAGCAGTAAAATTAATTAAGATTTCATTGATGTTTTATTTCACTCTGCTTTTAGAAACTCTGTTCAATAAGATGAACAGAGAATTAATTACAGGGCGGAAAAAGGATCATATTTAAAGATTAACCTAGAGAGAGAGAGAGAGAGAGAGAGAGAGAGAGAGAGAGAGAGAGAGAGAGAGAGAGAGTAAGAGAGAGAGAGAGGCTTTGTAATCAAACTTTTAAGCACAAAGAAAATCGGCAATAAAATCACCCGAAATTCAATAATTAATGGCATTAAATATCTACTCCACGCGTTTTAAAATTTTTCGAATTTATGGGTAAAATGATAAGTTATAACAGTAACGACAGCTATGATATTGTACGAGGAACCAAATTTACTTAAAAAAATTAATATGATAATAACAACAGAAATAATAATAATAATAATAATAATAATAATAATAATAATAATAATAATAATAATAATAATAATTGTTGAATAAAATGGCTGCATTTTGCGAATTGATTTTATACTGAGTTTTCTCAATTCTTCGAATAATTCGTTTTTCCTGCACATCAATGTTAGTCCATATTTGTCCAATGTTCATATTTTGATGGATGAAACAGCGTATTTATTTCAGCAGAAATTCTTTATTTTGAAGCGTTACATCAGGTTACTGAAACCTGGGACGTAAATTCGTAGATTTTCCTGATGGCATTTTCGGTGGTATTTCTCTTTTTCTTTTCTTTCTCTGGCGTCAAAAAATACCAGACAGACGTCCAGAAAGAAATACCACCGAAAATACCCTAAGGAAAATCTACGAATTTACATCCCAGGTTTCAGTAACCTGAAGTAATGCTTCAAAATAAAGAATTTCTGCTGAAAGAAATACGCTGTTTCATCCACCAAAATATGAACACTGGACAATTACTGACTAATATTGATGTGCAGGAAAAAGCGAATTATTAGAAGAATTGAGAAAACTCGGTATAAAATCAATTCATAAATGCAACCATTTCATTTAACAAAACTTGCCTCAAAGAGGGTCTTCTTCCTTCGTATAATAATATTAATAATAACAATAATATATATAATATATATATATATATATATATATATATATATATATATATATATATATATATATATATATATATATATATATATATATATATATATATATATATATATATATATATATATATATATATATATATATATATATATATATATATATATATATATATATATATATATGTATGTATGTATGTATGTATGTATGTATGTATGTATGTATTTAAATCAGTTCATGTAATTTATAACAAACGTTATTAAACAAAATAATTAAAAATAGCAATGATTAATAAGAGCAACATCAACGAATGTAATAATACTCCAATGTTTATGTTAATCTTCACTGGATTATTATTAAAATGCCTCTCTCGTAAGATATCTGAGCATATGTATTTTGCCTTTTATTCAGTAGAAAATGAAAAGATCATTTACATTTCACTGTAGAATAAAAGATGGTCTCTAATAAACGATCACAATGCACAGTAAGTTCATTTTCATAAACTCTTACATATGAATTGCCACCAAACTTTGAAGTGTCATTATTATTCGACTGCTGATAAGGAAACTTTCTTGTCCGCCCAATTTCTTCACTTGATAGCAGTCGTGATGAGCATCGGTAGCGTCTATACCAATAAAAGCACAAGAAAGACGAGCTGATGTCAAGCAGTCTGCTTGCATCAAACATAGACGAACGATGAGCTCTCAATCATTATGTTTTATCTCTTTAATGTAGCTCAGGCCACATGTAGACCTATGTTCACAACACTCCTAAAAATATACCTGGGTATAGTTTGGTATGCTTTTGATTTTCCAATTTTTCTTTAAAACATACTTGGTTTTTGTGAATAATCCTAACCTGACATTTGTGTATGAATTAAATGCGATAAAGTTTATTTAATTGCTGGTTGGTATAAAATGATGACATTTATAAAGTGAAAAAAAGGCATTATAATGACCATTATTGCAATTAATACTATTATTATCATTTCCTCTCTGCTGTTGTTCAAATTTTTATCTATTATCATTGATTTTTATATCAGTACAAGGTAAATTATATTTAGTTTTACGATCAATCCTTCAATACACACACACACACCTTTACAGCTTTATCTTATTCATTATTATTGGGGTGCTCGGCTCTGAAAAGGCGCCAGCGGTCATGATCCTCTCCCGCAGAACCTACACCAAGATGGAAGCAACATAATTATGCCTTTTCACAGCTGACCTCCCCAACAATGATGAGTAAGATAAGGCTGTAGATGTGTGTGTGTGTGTGTTGAAGGGTTCATAGTAAAATCAAATATAATATAATTTATCTTGGCCTAATACACAAACCAATGATGATACATAAAACATGAGCAACAGCAGAGAGCACGCAAATGATAATAGTATTAATTGCAATAATGGTCATCATTATGATTAGTATTATCAATGAGTTTTCTTTAAGCTTTTTCCAGAACTATGTTTGCGGCTCAGTCTCAGCTACTGAAATAGAGCTGATAATCTTCTCATACGAAATCTATTATATATATATATATATATATATATATATATATATATATATATATATATATATATATATATATATATATATATATATATATATATATATATATATATATATATATATATATATATATATATATATATATATACATACATATGTATATGTGTGTGTATACTTAACATATTTTTATGAGCGCTCCCACTTTTTCAGAGGCTGAGCGCTTCAAAAATAGCATGCTGAAAGAAATAATACAAACACAAAGTCATTAGGAGCACCGCAATCAGTAGCCATATATATTCTGTATTTGATTTCTGTATAGGAAATTTTTATGTTAAATTCAGGCCAAACTCGAAGAGCAACCAGTTTTGACACTTTTGTGATAGAACCCATAATTCTGGATTTTATTTTGGTCTAGAGACTTGAATCGTTTAACAAATGAAATTTAAAAGCGAATAAAAAAAGTCACGAATGACAAAAGCAAATCCCAGGTCGTGTCCCCTTTGCCAGGTAAGCGAGGAAGCTCCGATGTCTCTCTGGCTGCTTCCTCTTCTTCTTCAGCCAAAGGAAGGAGGAGCTCTTCTTCATCCTCCATTTCCTCAAACACCAGATGTGCCTCTGTCCACGATGGAAGGGAATAAATAGTAACGTGGTGATCAGTCGACTTAAGTGGGTCGTGACCACAGGCGTCAATAACATAGACTGGCGATCTCCCGGCCGGCCGGCGAGTGACCTCTGGCGGCCATATTGAAAGCACTGGTCCAACTCATAGTACTACTCGTATGCTGCACAGACGAGGCACTAAAGGCAGCTTTGCGTTTTATTTCTCTCCCTAATTATTAAAATAAGTCATTTTTACAGGTAAATTAATCACCACTGAAAGGTATATTTCGGAATATTTCTGTTCTGAGGTCTATTGTAGTTCAGGTAAAGAATTTTGCATTCTTTTCTGTATAATCAAAGACATTTAATTTGATTAGAAAAACTTACTTCCTTATTAAGCATTCAGTATTCTCCATACATAGACGTAAATATGCTCACTCTTATAAAAAAAGAAAATCCTAAAATGTTGACTTACATGAAGTACAGAATTTTGAATGAAAAAATCATGCACTTTAATCTGTATATATCTAAAATAACAAATTTTACTTGTGAACTATTTCAGAAAGTATAAAGTAGACTGCAGAACTTCTTTATATATATATATATATATATATATATATATATATATATATATATATATATATATATATATGTGTGTGTGTGTGTGTGTGTGTGTGTGTGTGTGTGTGTATTATGATTTTCCCACCATACTCAGCGTCTTGCAAACAAAACCGACGAGACGAAAGAAAAGCTAGCAGCCACTTCTTTGGAACGATGCTGAGAAAGAATTGTTCCATAAGGAAAGCCATCAAGTAATTTTGACATATTTGGAATAACGACCAACGAAAATACACGCAGATTCGGTAGGAATAGGCCTAGCACTTGCTAAGTTAACATTCTTTTCCTTGCTGGTACCATTCTTAAAGACTACTTTTTCCTTGGCGTGATGGTTCGATATACTCTTACCATGAAGAAATTATCTTTATATATTCGAAAACAGGTTGTACTTTGAGAGGTTGAAATGATATAGCACCTTACCAAATGAATGGCCTAATTTGAGGGCTAGGCCTAGCCTAGGGTACCAAATTTCATTTTCCCGCTGACACAACCGGTAGGACCCTTGGAGGAATAATGGGAGGAGACGCCTTGCTGCGGGATAAGTGAAGCCACTCAGGTCGCTGGCCGCCATATTGGGACTGGCAACTTAATCCCTGGGTCGACCGATGAAGGGGTCGACCCAGGTGCTGCGACCGCGATGACTAAGATGTCACTCAATTGTTTTTAGTTAACTTGAACTATATCTTCCAGTGAGTTAACCTTATTCATACATAATGCCAGTATCTTGTGCTGCTTATGGCTGTACTGCAAGGATGAACAAGATCAGGGATCCTAAAATCACATTTCATCGGTAAGTCATCTTATGATACAATAGGGATACAAAATTTATATGATTAATTTCTAACAACCCACGTGTAGCCAAAAGTCATTACCAGCCACGTGGTAGCCAGAAACTGAAGATGTCTTGTGTGTAAGCCCTCGGCTGCACTCGAGTTTCCATAAAGTTCAAAATCCCATATTCTCATTTCAATGATTTTATAGCACTAGAATAGCAAAATATCTATACAAATAAATGTCGAAGGATTTGCACCATTACAATAGCTGCTTTTTCAAAGGAAGCTTTGCAATTTTCTGTGTGTATGTGTGTGTGTGTGTAATTTCTTTCTCAACTGAAGGACAAAATCTTAAAGAACTTGCTCTTATTTCGCAGGTTTCCGAAAGATGAGGCACTAAAAGACAAATGGGTTAGGAAGATGCGGCGAGAAAACTTTACTCCTACCAATTATTCTCGTTTATGTTCGAAACATTTCAGAGAAGAAGACATAGACCGGACATCTTTGTCATGTGTACGACTTCATAGTGGCGCCGTTCCTAGTATCTTTGAAGGATTTCCAGAATATTTTAAGGAAAACGTTGCTCCAAAAGAAAGCTGCCAACGAATCGTTCTGGCACCGACACATCGAATCATGCACCGGGAATGAAAAGGAGTCTTTATTAACAGTTAAAGAGCCCTCTCAAACAGTTTGCTATAATGTTGCTAATGAAGTGAAAAATCTTAAACGAAAACTTGTGCAATCTAAAAAGAAGATCAAAGTCCTACAGCAATCAAAGAGGCGTCTTGTGAAAAGAAACAGTGATCTTGAAAATGTAATATTAGAACTAAAAGAAAGCGTTTCATAAGTGATGAGAGTTTAGGTTTATTAGAGAATTGCACCAGTGGTGTACAAGATCTCCTCAAAAGACAGACTGCAAAGCACAGTAACCAACCACGTCCAACTTCTTATTCGCCTGAACTACGAAGTTTTGCTCTTACTCTTAACTTTTATTCCCCGCATGCTTACCGTTACGTGAGAAAAGTTTTCGATACATGTTTGCCTCATCCAAGAACTATTCAGAAATGGTATCAAGGTATAGATGGCAGACCAGGTTTCACGGAATCTGCTTTTTCAGCAATGAAATTACGTTCGGAAGAATGTGCTAAAACAGGTAAACCATTGTTGTGTTCATTAATGATGGATGAAATAGTGATAAGAGAGCAAGTGGAATGGGATGTGAAAATTTTGATTGATAAGAATGGAAATTATGTGAAATGGGAGTACATAGAACATTTGTACAGACTCCAAGAAAAGGAGGAACTTCACTTAGGTAATAAGCTCAGGACTGCTCATGCTGCGTGGATGAAAAAAAAGATGAACGTTAAGTTAGCGACACAGCTCCTTAGTGAGTCTGTTGCAACTTCTTTAAAATTCTGCCTTGATGAAAAATAAGTGAATTTGAGGGAAGTGAAGCTACTATTGAATTCATTATGGTATTCAACACCTTATTTGACATATTAAATTCTCGAAATCTAAATGCCAAAGGATTTAAAAGCCCAATTCAGAAGAATAATGCAAGTGACATTAAAGATTTTCTAATAAAAGCAGAAACTTATATCAGATCTTTGAGACTTCAGGATGGTAAAGACATCTTAAAATCAAATAGAAAAACTGGTTTCATTGGCTTTCTCTATTGCATACGAAGTCTTCAGATTCCGTACATGAAACCTGTATTGCATCAGATGATGGGCCTTTACAATTTTTGATGACCTACAAATTCAGTCAGGATCATATTGAACTATTCTTTGGTCAAGTAAGAAGTATAATTTGGGAGGCCATAATGATAATCCCACAGCGAGACAATTCTCTGCTACTTACAAGAGGCTACTTGTACATAATGACTTAATGGATACCATTCGTGGCAACTGCTTGCCATTAGAGCCCGTGCCCATATTAACTGCTTCAAGCAGTATAAGGAATATAAATGCTTCTGCTTCAAGACATCGAATTTTAGATGTTCAAGAAGCATATTCAGATGACAAGGAAGATGATTATGAATATATTCCAAACCATTACCACTTGTCAAAATGTTCAAATAAAATAGTAGCTTATATTGCAGGCTTTGTTGTTTTTAAGTTAAAAAAGTCTCTACAGTGTGAAGTCTGCATTGATGCATTAACGTTAACAGACGCTAATTTTCGTCACACCTCATCAAATTAAAAACCAAAGGAAAATTGGTGTATCCATCAAATGATGTTATCGATATATGCAATACATGTGAAAAAAATATGAGGGAAATGTTGTCCTGCAACAAATCACTGGGGAGAGTTAACTTCCATAAATTAGTTAGTTCAGTATTGGCAGCTTTCAGAGGCAAAACAATATTTTCAGAGTTCGATTATCACATGTATGATACTCAACCACTGGACAATCACTTGCACTTATTGATTAAAGCAATAACTGAAAAATATTTGCAAGCGAGATATAATTATGCTGGTAAGCAGATTACTGCTAAACTTCAATCGCAGGTCGCAGGAAAGAGTCGCCAGATATATACTAAGCTCATTCATTTTAGCGGTCAATAATTCCTAATAGTAGGCGATAAAAAACAGTAAGGACTAAGGAATTAGAAGACATAAAGAGAATAGCTTTAAATTTGTGCCAGTAATAGGTTATATGTATATAAGGTTATGAAAATTTGTATTGTATTTCTGAGTAATAAATTAAGGTATTATGTATGATAAAATAATTAACTATGATTTTTAAAACAATGATAAAATATCTAACACTTTTCGCCTCCATTTATGCCATGAAAAGACGCATTATGAAAATAAAAGATGGGAAAAGTAACTGAAGCGTTTCTATTAATCCCCTTACGGTTTGGTCCCTCTTTTGCCAGTCCTGGGCGTGGCTGCCACGCGGTAAACTGGCTTTAACTTCACTGAGCGGTCTGACCCATGCTTGGCGTCTCCTCCCATTATTCCTCCAAGGTAGTACCCTACACACCTACTTACTACTAATTTAGGCCTTCCTTTTCAGTGATGGATAAGCTCGCTTTTACTTGATATGATGTGGCATATATAAGATGAATGATGTTCCGATTTCAAAACAGAATTCGCCTTTGCATTTATGTGCCACAATAATAATCATGCTAAATGTAGCCTATATATCGACAAAGAAGGATTTGCGTCAAATAAAAAGGGCCATATTTACACAGAATCGAATCATAGGAGTTGTTTCCACGTGTTGTTTTCGTCGTCCTGAAACACAAACACTCTTCCAGAGTGTGACGTTTCGGCGGAATTCCGTTGGGAAACCACGTAAGGTGAATACGCAATTTCCTAAACAACTCTAATGCGGCTTTTGACGCCTAAAACTGAAAAAAATGGTGGCATACACAGTAGGCCTATCCTACAACCTACATACTCCCTGCAGCTAATTCTTAATGACTGACAAAAGACAGCAGGTGTCCTTATGCATCACAGTAACATGCTCAACAGACGAGACTGGTTGACACAAGTGTAATAATACCTTTTGGATTACTTACTACTAAGCATTTTAATAATCATCAAGATCTTTCTTACTTTATGTGCGTCATGTGGCATGTGCAATATTAATGATGTTCTGATATTAAAATTAAAATTAAATTGCCACTTATTTATGTGCCACTACAATATAATATTAATGCTGAATATGGTAGAAAGCGGATCAACTTCTAAGGAGACTTAACACTGGTACCGGGAGATAGGCGGCTCGCTCACTGTCTCATATTCACGTCTGTAGCCTAGAAAACTAGCAATATGTTGACATTCCTTCATTTATCTCACGTTTTGGACAAGATAGGAAAGTTTTGGTCATACCATAGGATTCGGTATTAATTGTACAACTAAATCCTGATTTCTTGAAATCAATTAAATAAAACACAAAGGAATTACAACGAGTAAAAGGGAAGCGAGAGAGAGGCATTTAATTCTTTATACCTGTTTTACTTATCTTCGGATTTTGCATCATTCACGGGATCAAGATCAAATCAAACTTGTGTTTTCATACAGTAAATTCACCCTGAATTCGCTGGTGCTTTCAGATGTTAGATGCGTGTGATATGTGAAGAGAAAATTAAGAATATGTCTTCTTAAGTTGCATCCGTACTTGACTCAGTTTGCCAAGAGACAGTGATCTGCAACACCGCGTTGGTCTTATCAGCCGATGACGGTTGCCAATTAGCGATATGAGAGGTTTGCAGTTTCGACATTATTTACCGTATTATTATGTCATTACATTTTCTGTAAACAAACGCACCAGAATTCCCATTATGACTGTCGAACATTTTCACTCCAATATCATATATGTCCAAATGTCTGGACATATCTGGTAAGAAAAAAAATCAGATGGATACATCTGGATGTACTGGCTCCAATTGCACATAGCCAATAGATTTTATGGTAACTATAAGCTTTTGATGTTATTGGCCCGAGAAACAAGCAGCCATAATAATGAACTCATAATTATGTAGGACTGTTATTTATCACGTAGCCTACAGTATGCAAATTTCTCACCTAGACTGAATTGAAGACAACGCATCCGATGCATCCGTCCGATTATTCATTTTTTTTTATCAGATATGCCCAGGAGTTATATTTTATCTTGATCCCGTGAATGATGCAAAATCCGATGATAAGTAAAAACAGGTATAAAGAATTAAATGCCTCTCTCTCTCTCTTCCCTTTTAATCGTTGTAATTCCTTTGTGTTTTATTCAATTGATTTCAGGAAATCAGGATTTAGTTGTACAGTTAATACCGAATCCTATGGTATGACCAAAACTTTCCTATCGTGTGCAAAAACGTGAGATAAGTGAAGCAATATAAATATATTGCTAGCTTTCTAAGCTACAAACGCAAATATGAAACGGTACCAGCCAATCGGAGGCCGCCAAACAAACGTCTCGTAGGCATAAGGCTCACCCAAGAATCTACCTTCAGTGAACCAGCTATGATACTACTCGCTTACCTGGCACAGGGGACACGACCTGGGATTCGGATCTGATGAAGCTTTTGCTTTTGTCACTCACCTCTCTCTCTCTCTCTCTCTCTTTCTCTCACTTTTTTAATCTCATTTGTCGAACGATTTCTGTTTCATTATCAAAATTAAATAGATAATTAAAACTTTTTAAGTAAAATATTAACATGATTATTTTTCAACTGTAGCTAAATTTAACATAAAAATTCTTTATATGGAAACAACAATCAAATATGTATGGCTAGTGTTCGTATCGTTCTCTGTATGCGTTTATAATTTATGTCTTGGTGTAATTCATTTTTGTGGTGCTCAGCTCTGAAAAAGTGCGAGCACTAAAATAAAATAATCACATTAAATTTTTTTTTCTCATATTAAGGTATACTATCTCTATACTTTTAAAGCGTGTATATATACAATATATATATATATATATATATATATATATATATATATATATATATATATATATATATATATAAACATATATATATACAAACGTCCTTTAATATCCAATTCACTCTACCTCGGAAGTAATATATTTTCATATATGTTACCGAAGGGGAATTTTTAGTTGATAATAAGTCCACCGTCCCGTGGGATCGAACCAGCGACGGACGAGGAATCAGGACTACAGTGACACACTAACCAGTCGGCCACAAGAGAGGTATAAGTGATTTGACTCTCTCTCTCTCTCTCTCTCTCTCTCTCTCTCTCTCTCTCTATATTCGCTTATATATTCGTTGCATATGCCAATTTGCAACATGATCCAAAGGTGGTCTTAACTGTAGCGGTAGTGTACCATATAAGGAGCCCTGAGAGGCATTTCGGAGGACATTTTCTGTCTCCCTTTCCTCTTCATCCATTCCAGCTCAAGAATCTGCCGTTGGGTTTTTGTATGGTCTTGGGTACACCGGCCTTATGCCAGCAAACAGCTTCCTTGAATTAAATGCTACCACTAAAAGGTTTTAATTTGGCTCACGTTGAGAACTAGAAATTCCAATAAACATAAAAAAAAAGCTTTATAAATTTTCACAATAAATATAAAAAGCTCCCATCTTACGCAGGTTAAAAATGGAGAGACCGAGTCTCAATTAGCTGAATGTGTATCCGGTTCAGCTCCTTTATTTGGTTTTATGAATGCACCTGTTGATTTATATATACAGTATATATATATATATATATATATATATATATATATATATATATATATATATATATATATATATATATATATATATATATATATATTACTTTACTATTGATATACTATGATATATATATGATATATATATATATATATTACTTTACTATTATATATATATATATATATATATATATATATATATATATATATATATATATATATATATATATATATATATATATATATATATATATATATATATATATATATATATATATATATATATATATATATATATATATATATATATATATATATATATATATATATATATATATATATATATATATATATATATATATATATATATATATATATATATATATATATATATATATATATATATATATATATATATATATATATATATATATATATATATATATATATATATATATATATATATATATATATATATATATATATATATATATATATATATATATATATATATATATACATATATATATATATATATATATATATATATATATATATATATATATATATATATATATATATATATATATATATATATATATATATATATATATATATATATATATATATATATATATATATATATATATATATATATATATATATATATATATATATATATATATATATATATATATATATATGCAAGTGCACCACTTATATTATCAATGGTAAAGTAATCAGCAATGTAACCTTGAAAACGAAGAGGTATACACTAATTTAACCAGACCACTGAGCTGATTAACAGCTCTCCTAGGGCTGGCCCGAAGGATTAGATTTATTTTACGTGGCTAAGAACCAATTGGTTACCTAGCAACGGGACCTACAGCTTATTGTGGAATCCGAACCACATTATACCGAGAAATGAATTTCTATCACCGGAAATAAATTCCTCTAATTCTTCCTCGGGCCTAGCGGAGCGCTAGCCGAGAACTCTACCGATTCGTCTAACGAGGAACTTTTTTACAAGAAATAATTATATGTATAATTTAATCATTTATATAAATATGGAAAAACATCAAA